>NC_081427.1:46912837-47135337 GCF_949786415.1 Peromyscus eremicus
GTAAGGGATTTGGTTTGTAAAACTGTGGTCAGATGTGAAACTGTGGATACCATCAATAGGTTTCCATACACTAACTTTCACAAGAACAGAAGAGCCTGTTCTGAATATTAGTTTTCTTATACATCTGATATGAAATTGATACATCTAATTTTATTTCAAGTTGGTTACTTTTAGCTTGGGTTCCCCAGGATTAGACACTGAGACCAGGCATTGAATAAAATTATCTAATTTATGTGGTACAGAGAAAGGAGACAACCTACAAAAGATAAGCTCTTTATCTCAAGCTGACTAATAGGAACTGTATAAAAAATACTTCAAAATGTTCTATCCAGGAGCCTGAAAGACTGGTTTTATAAAGCAAATTCTGAAAGTCATCAGTGAGTGTGTTACCTTCAGTGAGTACTAATTCCGTGTCATTTCCCTGCTGCTCTGAGAATAGACAGGAAGCCTTGGGGATTCCAAAAAAATCTGTGGGCACACATACCAGTAATGGCCACATGACACTGAAAACATCTGCTTAGGGAATTCTGGACTTCCTTTGTGATCTGCAACCATTAGGGTATCAGTAGACAATACAGTTTTACTAAGTAGAGATTAGCTTTTGGCATGTGACTGCATGGAAAACCTTGACTTCTTGCTTATATCCCACAAGTGGGCCAGAGCTTCTTAAGCAATGATGTCAAGGATGCAGACCTTTTAATTCTTCTCAACTATGCATAACATGCAAAAAACCACAAATGAACAAACAAGCAAACAGAAAACCATCTCTATTAGGACCACCACAACACTGAGGCATTTGACTCTCATCCATCTCTTCATTCCATGGTAGCAAGAAAACTGTTTCAACATTGAAGCTTCCCACGAAGTTCCAAGGGATGAAAGAACAGAAAGGTAAGAGGAGCTGGGCAGTCTAAGAAACTTCTTTCTATATCCCCATATATTTCATAAAGAATTATCTTTACCAGAACACACTCAATAAACTTCTAATCATCTTGGCAAATAGAGGATCATGTAACTAGAATTATCTACAAAAAAAAGCAAATATATAATTGCAGTCATCACATTCAGCATAAAAGATAAGCACTTCACTTTAGATGTTTACAAAGTCACTGAAAAGATGAGCTCCAATCTGTGGCTTTGATGACTTCTAGAACTACTTACATGAATGCATGCACCAAGGGTATTTCATTGACATAACCAGGAAGTGGGCACCATATGGATATATTACTTTTAACTTCTAAAGTTTAGAATACATAACCAATGTGTGAATCAGTGATTAGAAATCCAGAACCAGTGACTTAAGACTGCTTGGACCATGGCCACACAGGCTGGAATACTATTGTAAGTGAAACAAAAATCATGAAAGTAATTCCTATTTAGAAAAGTAGCTACAAAGAGCATGAGAAATATAGAAATTAATGTGAGATATATGTATAGTATGAAGATAAAATTGTAACTCTTATTCTATGATTAAACACAATACATTTCTCTAGAAATCAAGGCCTTTATAAGCAAGGAAAAGCTGGAATCAATGGCTTACATGACAATGATTACTAACATAGGTCCATCTTCCTATCAGACCTCTCTTGACAGGTTTATTTCCCTTAAAAGGAGACACTATTTTGATTTTGTGTTTCTCTTTTCACCAAAGCTATTTCCATAAGAACTGCTTTTGACTCAAGCTTAAGGTTTCTAATTGTAAGTCTCTGGTCTAGTCTTAATGAACAGAGAAAAAGAAGGTTGTAAAAGTGTGGGAGGTATGCCAATATAAGTTTTTAGTAGACATGAAATAAAAATTAATTTTGTTTTTCCTTAGACTCAAGAGTTTTCAAATATGAAGTGGGTCATTATGCTGATTATAATTTTTATTTTCATTAAGAGAGCTTAATTACTTTGTGGCCAATTTTACTTTGGAATGGAAAAGCATAATAAAGTAAATTTATGTGAGCTCTAAAAGAACATATGATACATATTAGAATGCATATGCTGGTGAAACATCCATGGAAGCATTAGAACATAAACTTTACTCCACGTGACATATCTCATTCGGAGGGGCAAGCGCGCCGGTGAAGTTGGCTTGTTATAAAGCAAAGAGGCAATAACAGCTCAAGAAATTTCCACTGTCATTTCCAGGCAGTTTAACACAAGCATCTTAGTGGCACTAAAGTGTCTCCTGTAACTTCAGTGAAGACAGTATAAGAATTGGGAGGCAAACACGGACAGGTAGGCTACTCAAACTCTGCCCATATTCTGTTTCAAATCACCAAGGAATTTTGCTATACACACAAAGAAAAATGTTTATAAAATACATTTCTTTCTTTTTTGAAAATAGATCTCATATAATACATTCCCAACCACAATTTTCCCTCCCCCTACTCCTCCAAGTATTCTATCGTTCATTTCAAACCAGATGAAGAAAGCCATCAAATATCATGAACAATGTAATAAAAAACGTATAGATTCAGAATAAATGACTTTATATGAAAGAACATGTGATCACTATACATTCTAAATTATTGCCTTAACTACTAGTCAACTTATTCAGGACACAATTTTGAATAATTCACAATCATGTTCTAAAATAATGATTTTGAATGTAAAAGAAATTATCATGTAAAAAGTATCTGGGTTTTCCTATACATTGTTAATTTCCATAATGACACTAAAATATAAAAGGATCAAATGATGCAGGAATACAGTGCTTTAGTTTTGTTTTGTTTTTGGTGAAATTAGAGGTTGATCCTAAGGTTTTGTGCATGACAGGGTAGCTTTTTGACTACTGAACTGTATCTCCAACTCAACCATAAACTTTTGATGATGGCACAGTAGCAGGAAACAAATTCTTTGCCAAGATCCAGCCTTTCAGTTTAGATGTTGGTATGCATGTGGGAATATTCTGTGTGTGTGTGTGTGTGTGTGTGTGTGTGTGTGTGTGTGTGTGTGTGTTCTCTCTGTGTATGTATCTTCTAATGTACATGTTTATCCATTATGAGTAAGATAAATTATAGGATATAGGGAATAAAGTATAATTTTGCTGTTTAGTAAAGGGATTTCCAGCTTCTTGCCAATTTTGAACAAGAAAAGGAATCTAGGATTAATGATGTAATAATTTAGTATATTAAATGTACTATCTAAATGTAAACTATTTATTATAACTGATGATAAAGACAGTATTTTAGTTCAAAATAACTAGACTACATACAAATAGGTCACCATTGGGAGCCATTTTCAGAAACCTTGCAAGCTTTTGACCTTTATCTAATGCAATTTTAGCTTGCTAAAACACAAATAATTGCTATATCTCCCATTGCCTTGATGTTTCCTTGTCGTGTGGCTCTATCATTTTAGTGTAAGTGGTATTATTACTTAGCATTAGGGTGCTCATCTCTTTACCACATTTTCATAGACAATTTACTTCTTGCTCAGTGTTCTGGCTAAAATTAATGTCACTTTACAAAACCTAGAATCAACTCAAAGAAAAGGTTCCATATAAACCCATGGGGATCTAGAAAAGGTTAATTCGGGTAAGTAGACACACCTTAGCTATTGCTGATACCATTCCATAGATTAGGGTCTTATACTGAATAAAAAGGAAAAATATAAGCTGAGCACTACCATTTGCCACACTGCCTCTTGAGTCTGGATGCAATGTGACTAACTGCCTCAATATCTTGTTTCCATGACTTACTGCCATGATGAACTGTATACTCAAACTATGGGCCTAAATAAACCATTCATTTATCTTAAAAGTACTTGTATTAATTCTTTGAGAATTTCATACAATGTATTCCCTTCCCCTTATGAACTCCTTTCAGGTCCATCCTCAGCACCCTTCTCCCACCTCCCCATCAACCCATCAACTTCACTCTATGTCTTCTCCTCCTCCTTTTTTTCTTTGTAAATGCTCTAAGCCAGTTTGTGCTACCCATACACTCCTGGGTATGAAGCTGTCTACTGGAGGGTGGTCAACCTACTAGATGCAACACGCTTAAAGAAACCTTATTCTCTCTCTTCCAAAAGATATCAACTGCCAACAGTTCTTCAGCTAGCAGTGGGATTTGATGACTTCTCCACCCTCTATACTGAGACTTTGTCTAGCTTGGTATCTATATTTAAGGATTTTCACAAATGATTATAAGCAGAATGATAAAACTTGCAACTTTGACTTATTATATAGAACAAAAGGCATGCTCATAATACAGTTGGAATGTAACAAAACATTCAGAGTCCATAACCTTTAAATGTTTCCCCTACAAGTTGACTTGATGTATTTATATGAATCAGTGCCTTAAATAATAAAATTATAATTCATTCCATAATATATATATATATATATATATATATATATATATATATATATATATAAATGTGAGAATAAAGGAAAAGAATATACTGACACAATGCTGTTGAGGAGAAGTCCTGACTCCCACTGGATGAGTGTTCTGGGATTATTCACTCTGTTTTGGATTTTTTAAATTAAATTTATTTATTTATTTTATGTCCTGACTGAAGTTTCCCCTCCCTCCTCTCCTCCCATTCCCTCCCCCCACTTCCCCTCCAGCACCACCCCATTCCACTCTTCCTCTGTTTCTGTTCAGAAAGGGGCAGGCCTCTCATGGGTATCAACCAAGTATAGCATATGAAGTTGCAGTAAGACTAAGCACCTCCCCTTGTATTTAAGCTGGACAAGCTAATCCAGCACGAGGAATAGGTTCCCAAAAGCCAGACAAAGCATTAAGGAACAGCCCTTGCTCCAGTTAGGAATCCCACAAGTAGATCAAGCTACACAACTGTCACATATATGTAGGCCTAAGTCGGTCCCATTCAGGGTCCCTGGCTCTCGGTTCAGATTCTGTGAGTCCCTGTGAGCCCAGGTTAGTTGTTTCTGTGGGTTTTCTTGTGATGTCCTTTGCCCCCTCTGTCTCCTATAATCCTTCCTCTCTTTCTTCAACAGAATTCCCTGAGCTTAGCCTGATGTTTGGCTGTGGGTCTCTACATCTGTTTCCATGGATGTAGGCTTTGCTGGATGAAGGCTTTCTGATGACAATTAAGGTAGTAACCAATCTAAGAGGATAGCAGAATATCATTAGGCATCATTACATTGACTTTTTCCCCCCCTCCAATCATGCTTGGATCTATCCCAGGTCTCTGGGCCATCCAGCCGCTGGGTCCTAGCACTCCATGCAGTGACAGGGGAGGGCTCACACTTTACGGTATGAGTCTCAGGCTGGACCAGTCATTGGTTGGCCACTTCCACAACCTTTGTGTCACCTTTACCTCCCCCCACAACCCACCCCCACACATCCCATAGGCAGGACAGATGGTAGATCAAAGGTTGTGTGGTTAGGTTGGTGTCCCACTCCCTCTACTCAATGTCTTGCATAGTCACAGGAGATCGCCACTTCAGGGTAAGTATCTGCTATTCCTAGGAGTCTTAGCTGAGGTCTTCCTTGTGGATTCCTGGGAGTTTGCCTTGCACCAGGCTTCTATCTGATCCTGAAATGTCCCACTTTTCCAGACATCTTTTTCAGTGCTCTCCCTCTTGTTCCACTCTCTATCCTGATCCCTCATGTTCCCATCCCTACCCACCTCAAGTCCTCCCATGAGATCTCTTCTGTTTCTCTTTTTCCAGGGAGATACATGCATCCCCTCCTTAACCCCTCCTTGTTTCCTAGTCTAATTGGGTCTGTGGATTGTAGCATGGTTATCCTTTACTTTACAGCTAATACCCACTAATGACTGAGTACATACCATGTTTGTGTTTCTGGTTCTGGGCTACCTCACTCAGGATGATCTTTTTCTAGTTCCATCCATTTGCCTGCAAATTTCATGATGACATTTTGTTTTTTACTGCTAAGTAGTACTTCATTGTGTAAATGTACTGCATTTTCTTTATTTTTTCTTTGGTAGAGGGGCATCTAGGTTATTTCGAGGTTCTAGCTACTACAAATAAAGCTGCTATGAACATAGTGGAACAAGTGTTCTTGTAGTATGTTTGAGCATCCTTTGGGTATATAACCAAGAGTGGTATAACTGAGTCTTGAGGTAAATTGATTCCCAATTTTCTGAGAAACCACCATACTGATTTCCAAAGTGGCTGCACAAGTTTGCACTCCAACCAGAAATGGAGGAGTGTTCCCCTTGCTCCACATCCTCCCCAGCACAAGCTGTAATTTGTGGTTTTGGCCTTAGCCATCCTGACAGGTGTAAGGTGGAATCTCAGAGTCATTTTGATTTTCATTTCCCTAATGGCTAAGGATGTTAAACATTTCTTTAAGTGTTTCTAGGCCATTTGAGATTCTTCTGTTGAGATTTCTCTGTTTAGATCTGTACCTCATTTTTATTTATTTTTTTTTCATTTTACATATCAACCACAGTTTCCCCTCCCTCCCCTTCTCTCCTTTTCCCCCCATCCACTTCTCAGAGAGGGTAAGGCCTACCATGGGAAGTCAACAAAGTCTGGCATATCAAGTTGAGGCAGGACTAATCCCCTCCTGACTGCAGTAAGGCTGAGCAAGGCATCCCTCCATAGGGAATGGGCTCCAAAAAGCCAGTTCATGCACCAGGGATAAATCCTAGCCCCACTGCCAGGGGCCCCACAAACAGACCAAACCACACAACTGTCACCCACATTCAGAAGGACTAATTTGGTCCCATGCAGACTCCCCAGCTATCAGTCCAGGGTCAGTGAGCTCCCACTAGCTCGAGTCAGCTGTCTCTGTGGGTTTCCTCATTATGATCTTGACTGCCCGCCCCCTTGCTCATATAATCCCGCCTCCCTCTCTTTGACTGGACACTGGGAGCTCAGCCCAGTGCTTGGCTGTGGATCTCTGCATCTGCTTCCATCAGTTACTGGATGAAGTTATTATTTGTTTATTTTTTTTGGGGGGGGTGTCTAGTTTCTTCATATGTTTTGGAAATCATCCCTCTTTCAGATGTGGTTTTGGTGAAGATCTTTTCCCATTGTGTAGACTGTTGTTTTGTCCTATTGACAGTGTCCTTTGCTTTACAGAAGCTTCTCAGTTTCATTAAGCCCCATTTATTAATTGTAGATCTCAGTGCCTGTGCTATTGGTGTTCTATTCAGGAAGTTGTCTCCTGTGCCTATGTGTTCAAAGCTACTTCCCTCTTTCTCTTCTATCATTGTAATTGGATTTATGGTGAGGTCTTTTATTCACTTGAACTTGAGTTTTGTGCAGGCTGATAGATACGGATCTACTAGCATTCCTCTGCATGCTAACATCCAGGTATGCCATCATCATTTGTTAAAGATGCTTTCTTTTTTCCATTGTATAATTTTGTCTTCTTTGTCAAAAATAAGGCATCCACAGGTGTGAGGCATGATATTGGCATAAAAACAGACAGGTAGATCAATGGAATTAAGTCAAAGACCCAGACATAAATCCTGTTTTGAAATTTTAAAAAGTTAAATCAAGGTTTTTATTTTTGTTTTTTGTTTTTTTTTACTTATACTCTGATCTACTGTTTATACTCTGGAATACATTAAAAGGTTAAGGTATAACTGGAAAACACTCTTATAATATAAAATTGAATGATTATGCTCAAGATCTTTAGCAAATATAATAATCACAAAAAGGCAAGTTCCTATAGGTATTTTGTTATTTTTCATTTTACCTTGTTTTCTAGAAATTCTCCCCCAAAGGCCCTAAGGTTTTAACCCAGAGAAAAGTTGCTGAAATCACATTCAGAAAATACACAGAAGAGTTAATGAGAATCCCATAAACAAACTTTAATAAAACAAAGTGGTTTCAGCACATATCTGTAAGAGTTGACTTCTCTAGGGTAATGGTAATTTTCCACCTGAAAATTAAATTCATCTGGAAAGAGACAAAATAAGGGAAACCCACAGAGACAGCTGACCCAAGCTGGTGTGAGCTTATGGACTCTGGCCTGTCAGCTGGGGAACGTGCACGGGACTGAACTAGGCCCTCGGAATGTGGGTGACAGTTCTGTAGCTAGATCTGTGGGCAGCCCCTGGTAGTGGGACCAGGACTTATCCTGGGTGCATGAAAAGGCTTTTTGGAACACATTCCCTGAGGTGGGATACCTTGCTCAGCCTTGACACAGAGGAGGGGCTTGGTCTTGCCAAATATGCCAGACTTTGTTGACTCCCCATGGAAGGCCTTACCCTCTTTGAGGAGCAGATGGGGGATGGGATAGGAGAAGGTGGGGGACAGGAGAAAGAGAGGATAGGGGACTGGGATTTGTATGTAAAATGAAAAAAATTAAAATTTTTAAATTTTAAAAATTAAATTTTAAAATTAAAATTTTAAAATTAAAAACAGAATGACTATCAGAAGGAGGAGGAGCAGGAGGAGGAGGAGGAGGAGGAGGAGAAGAAGAAACTACAGACAAATCATCTTCCAGCAAGAAACAAGATTACCAGCAGTGAGTTTTAGCAGATAGTAGTAATGGGCTTTGACTGCCAGTCGAGAATACCACAAAGATTCTCATTGCTTTTCTGATGAGCAGTAAATTTTGGTTAGAATGATCTGCCCCTTAAGGGAAATGCATATTGCCTTTCTGTTTATTTCTTCATTTAAAAATAATAGATAGTGTCCTGGCTAGTTCTTTGTCAACTTGACAGACTAGTCATCTGGTAAATGGAACCTTAATTGAGAAAATGTCTCTATCAGATTGACCGTAGGAAAGTCTGCAGAGCATTTTTTTATGATTGATATGGGTACTGTGAGCAGTACCATCTCTGAGTAGGTAGTCCTGGGTCACATAAGAAAGCAAGCTGAACAAGTCAGGTGAAGCAAGTCAGTGAGCAGCACTCTTCCATGGCCTGTGCTTCAATTCCTGCCTTCAGGATCCTGCTTTGAGTTCCTCCCCTGACTTCTCTCAGTAATGGACTATAAGCTGTAAACTTAAATAAACTCTTTCCTCTTCAAGTTGTTTACAGTCATATTCTTTATCACAGCAGAAACCTAGATGGATGGATGGATGGATGGATGGATAGATAGATGATGGATAGATAGATGATGGATAGACAGATAGATGGTTAGATAGATAGATGATAAATAGATAGATTGATAGATGATAGTGTTTTAAAAATCTGTTTCCTTCCTATAATACACATATGATCATTCCTATTGATCTCCCCTCTCCCTCTTTTCCTTTCCTTCTCTCTCTCTCTCCTCTCTCTCTCTCTCTCTCTCTCTCTCTCTCTCTCTCTCTCTCTCTCTCTCTCTCTCTCTCTCCTATTGCATTATTGATCAATAGAGGTGCTTCTGTTATGTTTGGTTTGTGGGTTATTTAACTTTTTAGTTACCAGTTTTTAGTTTCTACTTCATTATACTTAGAAGTATTGTTATTTATCTGTTTCAAGCATATTCACAAGTTCTCACTTTTATGATAGTTACTTTAAAATCCTTGTCCAACATTTGCAATATATATTTTATCTAATTACTTGCTCTTGTTTTTTTCTTTTACATCTGAGTTAAATTGATCCATGTTGTGTATTCTTAGCTCTTAGTACATTGAGTAATTTTGGAAAGCATCCTGGATATTTTGAGCTTTATATTAAAAGATTGTGGTTCACATTTAAAGTTACATCAGCTAAGAGTTTGCTTGTTCCCTGAGCGTATGTTCTGGTGCAATTTTATTACTTAGGGCTATATATGTGGGCAAAATGTCTATTTAGTCTGTAAACCCTTCAGAGTCCTCTTTTTTGTGTCCCATTGTACTGTCCAGATTACAAGTCTCTGCCCTCTCTCTACAGTGCCACCCTGGTACATGAAATGCAGGGGAGTGTGTTGATGCAGACAATGGGAGCTAAGGGCTCTGCTTTACTGGAAACCTTTGCTGTTGCAGGGAGGAGGCTGCCATCAACAAATCCAGGAAAGGAAGACACTGCCTTGGCAATGGGGGTGTGAGGGGTGAACCTGCCACTAGGTGAGCTACTGTGTATCATAAGCGTAAGGATGGTGGCTGTAGTTTTGTTTGTCTCCATTGCTAACTCCAGATCACCAGCATCTCTACCATAAAGAATGACACATGTCAGAAGAAATAGCTCATTTACATATTATCACGTTATTTCTCCTATCCTGAGTTTTCTAGCCAGTGTATTGTTTTATTCTTTCCTTTTTAGATATTCCTCTGGGTATGTCTAGGTAATTTTTTTGTGTGTGATTATTGATAAAAGTAAAATGAGACATGTTTATTTTCTCTGCAACTCAAATCAGCATTTCTCTTATTTTGGGATGATATTGAATTTCCATCCTTTTACTTTTTAAAATGTTTTTGGTTAAAGTAGAATTACATCACTTCCCCCTGTCTTATCTCCCTCCAGCCCTTCCCTGCTACACTCCCTCGAACCCCTTTCATAAATCTCCCCCACACCCAGGATGGTAGCCTCGTTTTCTTTTATTATATTACTTACATACCTCACAGCTTGTGAGTCTGTTACCACAGCTCATGCATCTATGACCTGGGAACATCATGGCAGAGCAGGTGGAAAGATTCTTAAGAGCCATAATACCAGAATATCTGCTATGAAACAGTCTTTCTTAGAAATAGCTGCACAAACAAAACCAGAACAATACCAATATTAATGGACTTGTTAATGTGGAACTGGGGTGATTTCCTGGGGCCCAAACACTAGAGAAAAATTTGCAGACAGCTCTTGACAGCTGGGAGAAGAGGAACCAGCCTGTCTCAGTGGCGAGCCTTCTTACTGGTTTGCCCGAAGCAGAGCGGTCAGCTCTGAAACCACATACACACAAATATCTTTTCCACTTTCATCACGATCTTTTATTTCAAGTGGGATTCTTGTAGTACATTGTACTATTGATTTTTATTTTTAAAATACAACCTCACCATTTCTACCCTTTCCTTTACCTCAACAAACCACGCAGGAAAATATGTTTGTGATTTATTTTAAGAGTCATTAAAAGTTCTGGACTCTTAAGAAATCAGAGTTCATCTCCATGATATTAATGAATAGTGATGAAATGAATGTTCTCAGAGGAATAAGTTATTCAATGTAAGTAATAAAAATGATTTCAATCTAAGTATATCATTCAGCTTAAAACCTGCTCTCAATATGAATTATTAAAAATAGCACATTAGAGAAAGATTGTAGATCAGATCTGATTATGATCTTCTAATTATACTTTTCCCCTGTGAAAACTGCAGAAACCATTTTCAATCATAATATTTCACTGCATTTTATCAAGCCTTTCTTAGATTCTCTTTTCTTCACAATTACCACTTCTACTTAAATTCCCTCTTTATTATTGAGTACTTTAATCGACATTTATTTTTTGAGATTAACTTATCCATGTTATAGTATTTGAATTTTTATTTTAGCCATACCCAAATATAAGGACACTCATGCAATTAAGTCTTGCCATAACTATTAAGTGTAGCTCCTTCCAACTCCTTAGCCATCTGTGAAATAACATCCCTCCTAGAGTCTTAGGCTTTTGTCCCAAACTCTGTAACTTTCTGATACTAATAATATCACATTATTATCTTGATTTATGTTTTTTATTCTATTCATATTAATATTTGCTTCCAGTATGTTAAGATATTGCTATTTATTTTCTTTTCACATAGTAATTTTATATGATCTTTTGCTATGGAAAAATGTCTTAAGCATTGGTCTTTAATTTTTAATTATTAAATAGGCTATTTTTTTCCAAAAGACTTCTATTTCCACAACAAATATAATTTTTAATTTAGACTCTTAGAAATACAATCGTGTTTATTACTTCTAAAAATTTCTAAAACTTCTTCATGTTTCTGAAACTTAGAAGTATGGAAATTGGGGGGATTAACAGCTCTGCGATGCTATGGATATCACTCTGTATAAATAAAACACTGACTGGCCAGTAGCCAGACAGGAAGTATAGGCAGGACTAACAGAGAGGAGAATTGAGGGAACAGGAAGTCAGGAAGGAGACACTGCCAGCCACCACCATGACAAGCAGCATGTAAAGGTGCCAGTAAGCCATGATCCACGTGGCAAGGTATATATTTATAGAAATGGGTTAATTTAAGATATAAGAACAGTTAACAAGAAACCTGCCACAGCCATACAGTTTGTAAATAATATAAGCATCTGTGTGTTTATTTTATAAGTGGGCAGTCGGACTGCCGAGGCTTGGCAGGACCCGGAGAGAAAACTCTCCAGCTAGAAATCAGCTACACTGTGACTTTCCTTTTAAAGGATGTAGAAGACTTGAATTTTAGTTGGATATTTCTTATATTTACCTAAGTTACCATCATGAAACTCTGCTATTATTATTGAAATTGATAGGACTTCAGTTAAGACTAAATAAAGTGAACCAAACACCTGAATTATTGTTGATGTGTTGGTGAGGTGTACCTGCACCAAAGACTACAACCAAATCTCCAATCTCTGAAAGGATTCCATGTTAACTGATCATCATTTGAAATTAAGATGGATTTGTAGCATTCTAGATAAAAGAGAAGAGATATCAGACTTGTGATTCTTTGAGCTGGTAGAGTCCAAAGGCTGTGTTCTATTCAGCTGCATCTCTGACTAAGAGCTTAGCAGTATTATTGAACTAGGCATGGAGGTTCCCCACGCTCTGCACACTTCCTGAAAATATTGAAGGTGGGGGTCGGGAAGGCTGTGGTCTTTCCTGAGCTCAACATCTCTTTCTGTGATTATGGAAGGAGGTAGTCAAAGTTTTTTCTTGCTTCATTTATATATATATATATATATATATATATATATATATATATATATATATGGATGTATTTATTTATTATGTACACAGTGTTCTGTCTGCATGTATCCCTGCAGGCCAGAAAAGGGTGCCAGATCTCATTACAGATGGTTGTGAGCCACCATGTGGGTGCTGGGAATTAAACTCGGGACCTTTGGAAGAGTAAGCAGTGCTCTTAACCTCTGAGCCATTTCTCCAGCTCCTCCTGCTTCATTTCTTACAAAATAATTCTGTGTTTGAGTTTGTATGGAAACAGGTATTTGAAGCTATTTTTGATGTTTGCAATAAACTACAATATCACAGGTCCAGTTTTTGACAATGGATTTGAACTCACATTGTATCCAGCCATTCTGCAATGGTATGTATAATTTTGTTGCTGAACATTGCCCAAAAGCTAAACCCAAAGCAATGAGTGAGGAGTCAAACCATATAGGCAAAACAACTTTAAATGTCTGTTTTTGCACCTTTTTTTTCAATCCTGAAGCTTTTAAACAAGTCATATTGGAGAGACCGTTTTATTTTGAAGCATTTTATGATGCAAAGCATTGTTCACAGACTGAGTGCTGCATAGTGAAACTGGATTTCTCAGGGACTAAGAATTTCAGCTTATATTTCTAAAATAACTGGAGTAATAACAATGAAATAAAAGACATTTTCTTCGCATTTTAACCAAGAATTCTATTAAGTAATGTAATGGAACCAGTTTAGCTCAAAGTTATTCTGGAAAATGAGGAAATAATAAATGAAAACACTTTTCAAAACAATAGGATTAAAAATATTTCTATATAAATTCTTCCAAGAGATCTTATTTTAAAAATATAATTGTAATAATACAATATTAAAACTTGCCAACTATTTCCAACTTATTATTCATATTAAGCAGGAACTAGTAAAAGAAAATTCAGGTAACATTTTTAATATTTGTTTTATGCAGGAAATGTCATGTTAGAGAGACATTTTGGCCAAATGATAGTTTGGGGTTTTAGTTTGGATTCCATACACAAGTCATTTTGATGGGAGGGGGAATGTTGTTTCTTCACAGAGATGAATGGTGCTGTTTTTATCCAGTAATACTTGCAAAGACTATCTTTTCTTGATCTAGAATGCTACTGAGAGCATGGCTTTGCCCTATGAAACTATGTTTTTATATTTTTCCTTTGAATGAGAAATAGAACAGGGCTAGCAATCATCCAAAGATGTTTATGAAATCATTGAATCATTTGTAAACTCAAATGAGTTTTGATTATTCTCACTAGGTGTCTATACCCTGACACTAAGGAATTTTTGACAATAGGACATTTCTTCCATTATGTCTTTGAAAGAAGATCTTTGGTTTATAAAGTAGATCAGGCCTGAGTCCAATTAGTGGTGCCATCTTTGTCCGTGATCACCTTTACTTTATGACCACTACTTAAGGAAGGAGTTAAAAGGGCCTTCAGATTGATGTAAAGGTCTTTGGAGCCAGGCTGGTCTTTGAGCACTCCCCATGATTGCACAAAATCCTAACATCAAGTTAATACATGTGACCCCCTAATCATTGTTGGTCTCCAAAAACTATTATCACCCAGACACGTGGTAAGGAAAATCATATTATATTTATGTAATGTAAAATAAACTTTACAGCTGATATTTGCCCCCCAAGCATGTCACTGTTACATTGAATTTTGTATTACAAGCTCTTTGCTAAATAGTTTGTTAGTGACAAATCCGGTATGGGTATTGAAAAGATTTTAAGGGTTAAAGTGTTTTTTTTTTCTTTCTTTCTTTCTTTTTTTTTTTTTGGCTTATGGAAGTCCAGAGCACATCTCCAAGAACTTTTGCATTGTCCTTACTAATATCTTCCCTATTTGGTAATGTTCATTAACAAAATTATACGTGCTATAACATAGTGGCTGAACATGCCTTAAACTTGATAACAGCAGTGTCTACATGACACTTCCTCTGTGAGTCTTTAGAGGCAAAGATAATTATACTGTTGCTCTCTGAACATCTTGTTGGGTCTACTAGGCAAATATAGATTCAAAGGATCACAAAGACAGCAAGATGGAGTCAAAATAGTAGCTGTCTTGCAGCAGATTTGCTGCGAACCTCAGAAAGGAAGAAGAAGCCACGCAAGGAGATTATTTAAAATGTATTATTTGGCTTTTTTTTGCCACTGCCCAACCACCACACATTTAAATTTCTTCACACTTCCTGATTTTATCCCAAAATATTTAGGAAAGGAAACCTGCGTGCTGTAAAAGCCATGTTATAGTTGAAGGAATGCATAAAACACAACACTATATTCTATTTTGTTAGGGTTGACTTTCAAGGCTTACCGCAGAAAACTGGGGTGATCTTCTCCTTCCTCCCCTCTTTTTTTAAATAAGGGTCTTAGTACGTAGGTCCTGGAACTTGCTATGTTGATAAGCTGGCCTGTAACTCACAGAGATCTGTCTGCTTGTGCCTCCATAGTGCTGGGATTAAGGGCATACACTATCACATCTTGCCTCAAATATTATTCTTACAACCCTTTTATTCTTACAGCCTTATTTTTCAGTGAATTCTTACTCTAGTGAATCCATATATAATTCACATTTTATTATTATTATACCTTTGTGAAATAGGACAATTGTCACACAAGAGAGAGAAATGGAAAAATTCTACTTATTATTTTGTACTAAATCTCAAGGCTGAGTGGTGTTGGCTGCTTTATAAAAGAACAATATCTTCATTGCTGGGTGGCAGGTAAGGTGGCTTGAGCAAGGACAGCAGGCAATGCTTTTAAAGACGTCACGGTGAGCTTTCCTCCTTGCTCACCCCATCTTCCCACCATGCCCACTGGTAAACGCACATCATTTTTGTCTCAGTGGTATAATCAGGCCATGTGCATTGGTTAAACTTTTCTTCTTACGTACAGTCTTGATTACTTGAAAGCACTAAAAATTGCTTATTCGACTTCTGTACTGTGTATATTCCCTAAACTGACTTCTGAAGCACAATGCCTGGTTGCTAGTATGGAAGTATTCAGAATGTCTCTGGCTTCTCTCCATAGTCACATAAATGGACTGCTCTAGGGCCCATTTCAGCAAAATTAAGAGATAATGAATACTCTGCTCTTCCTCAGGTCTTGATGCTGTAGAATAGTAGTAGATGGAACAGACAATACGGACAATCGTTGCATAATGGCTTTTGTGTTTGTTTAATTTTTAAAACTATAAAAGTTTTGTATTTCATAGTCTAAGGACAAAGTTATGCCAGAAAAACATAAATGTTATGTCTAATACACTGCAATAGGCGTTATGATATTAAAAAATGGTTCTTTCTTATTAAGTCAGCTATGGCCTTGTGATTCTCTTTGTCGATAACATATCTGTGAAGTGATGTCTATCACTGTGGATAGCTCTACAAGTCACATGCCCTTCTTCTTCTGAGCCTAGAAAACAGATGATTACTCCATAAGAAGAAATACTGAGAGAATCCTGTGCATGCTAGCAACCTCCAATTTTCTATTACATATCAATATTTGAAGATGTATTAGTTTTAAACATTTATCATTTTTATTTTTTTGAGAATTTCACACATAGGTACTGTTTTTGCATCATTTCCATGCTACACATTCACCCCTACAGCCCCTGCTCTGGTCCTGTGACCCTGACTCCCTCTCAACTTCATGATCTCATCTTCTTTACTATGCACACACATATACACATACACACATGTACACACATATGCACACACACATGCACATATATGCATGTATACCACACATGTACACACATACACACACACACACACACACACACACACACACACACACACCATGCTGAATCCATTTACTATTTTTTTTTCTCATGTATTTAGAAATGACTATTTGAAGTTGGAAAAACTAAAAGAAATATCTTAAATCATGAAGTATGAGGAAGAGGTCAGCCTTCACTGGGCTACATATCTGAGTTTTAGTTGTTTTTCATATGTCTTCTATTAATATTATGGAAATTTTTATAGATATGCTCAGAATTTCAAATAATCGTTCTTATAAGGGCCTATGAATATTTTCCATTAACTTTTGGAGTAAGCCCAGCACTTAGCGATTTAATTTAAAGACACTCAGAAAAAGCTGGCCGTTGCCACAGAGAACCTCCTTTATGGTTCCCCTCCAGCAGTGATGGGATTTACAGATGCTCCTACAGTTTAGGTCTACCATTGTCTGTTATGCAAATGTCCTCACTTTCACTCAACCTTCTCCTGGGATTGTTGATGGCGTGAATATTTGTATTGGTAAAGCAAATGGGAGATTCATTCAATGAACATCAACACTATAAGAATACAACAGCTTTTATTTTGCTACCGAGGCCAACAAAGATACAAAACGAAATATTTTAAGTATAAAAAAATCTGTGGACAGTTGTGGCCCTTTCTTTCTTTGACAGTGCTCCTTTGGGTCTGTGTATTGCATTCTACAGATGCCTCGCTGAAGCACTTCGGATGCAGTCATCTAACCAGGGTTCTTGGATACCAATGTTATGTGGGACAGAAATCACTAAGTAAGACCAGAAAGAATTCCTGACACCCAGACTCATGGGCATTTAAATGGTTATTTTAAGCCATTAAAACATTTTATCTTGACTTTTTTGATGTAATAATATATACTTATAAGAAAAATACCCTTTTAATGATTCTTAAAGTACACAGTTGACGGCATTAACTTCATTCACAATGTTTCCCTGTGCATCTAAGATTGGATTGCTGAGTGATAAGCACTTCTATATTTAGTATTTTGAGGAATAGCTGGGGTTTCTTCAAAGCTGCAACATTTAATATTCTTACAAAGCCATTGATTTTTAGGATACCTTGCCCAACTTCAGTGAATAAATAACATTTTATTTCTATAACTTTAGAATGTTTTGACAATATTTTTAAACATATTTTCTCATACTGAAAAGAGGAAAAGGTGATTTTTCCCAATGACAGAAAATTGCTTTGGCTACATGAAAATCCAGTAATTCATGACATAATTATTTTTGTATTATGCTTATAATCCAGTTCAGTTAAACAGCAGATACTGTACTTACCAAATTATTTTCTCCTAAATTTTTCTTTCAATGGTTTAATAAACATTCCCATTTTTTTTCTGCCTGAACATCCAGTTATCTGATGCTCTTATAGATTCTAGTAGAGAAAATTTTAATTTAACTTTTTTTTTTTTTTTTGGCTTTAAGCAGGAGGCAGGGGAAAGAACAAAAAAAAATCATTTTCTAAACATCGTTTCCCTAAACATCGTTTCCCCAATTACTATAAGAAGAATTTAACTGTGTGACTGTTAAATAATATAAAGGCTCAGACTGCCTGTTATCATGCTGAGTATTCAAAAGCTAATATGTGTGTATTTTTGTGTATTTTTGGCCATTGTTTGTCAAGATTTATATGAACAAGAAATTCTGTCTTCATAACATCTGTTAACATGCCAGAAACTGTAAGTTTGTTTCCCTGAGGTATGTCCACATCCAGACTTTTCAAATTTTCTCCCCTAAAGAGCAATCTAAAATACAGCAATCCATTTATTACATGATCATAATCTGAACTTGGATAATAGGAACCATGGGCTTTGCTAATTCTCATGCAAGTTATTTGAATCCATGCTTGGAAGATAAGCTCAAATGCTCATAGAGTGTAATCTTTTACTTTTGTTGACTGGAGAAGTAGTGAGATGTGTATATAAATATAGGAGAGAAGTAGGAGGAAGGTGGGCTAGGGGTGCAGTGGAGCTAGAATAATGGTGTCGCGTTAAGCCACTGGTTTTAAACTTCTGTTGTGTGCAGGATTACATGGGAAGCTTTTCCAAAGCCTGACTCTCAGGATACCTCCTGAAGAAATTATGTCCGAAGCTCTGATCCAGAGAAGGGGATACTTTAAAGCTCCCCAAGTAACTCTAATGTGTAGCCAAGGCTGAGAATTCTCTTGTAAGCTGATTAAGTGACGAGAAGGAATGTGGGAAAAGCCATTTGCAAGCAGTTTGACGTGAGTCAAAACTTAGTGATGAGCAGAAAGGACATTTAAAAAAAAAAAAGTCTCTCTACCTGTTTAAAGAATGGGGGACAATGTAGGTCATAGTAAGCTTGGTATGTCTTATACTGTACATTCATAGCAAAAGGTTGAGTCAGAGGTGTTGTAACATTCACACGTGCTCATTTCATTTGTGGGGCTGTGTCTCTTTTTCCTACAACCTGGGGCAAGTTTCTACCTAGGATTTCTTGATACTACTATTTGGAGAAGAAGTTTTAGTGTTTCGTTTTTGTTTTTTTTTTTTAATCAAAAATGATCATCAGATTCTTTCAGAATCTTTTCTCTCTACTAGATTGAGGAGCACATAATATGTTCTTCTTGAGCATGTTCATGTCTAAAATACATGTTATAGGTTATAGGCATTGTAGAATTAATTAAAAGAAAGAGATTGAACATTGTGCAGTACAGAGGATTCCTGTAGAAAAGTCACTAGATATACAACATGTGTCCATGTCAGTGAGATGGTTAGGACTAGTTAGTTGGGAATGGAACTTTGGAACTCAACTGTATAGACTCACTTTCTGGCTATTATGGGGTCTGTATCTTAGATATAATTTGAACCTTTCTCTGTCCTTGTTTCTTATCTATTAAATGATATTAAGGACTAATCTCATGGAAGTGTCATAGAACGAAATAAATAAATCAACTTGTGTAAGGTACTTGAATTCTTATTTTCAATAAGCATTATCCTTGGATACATTCAGATTCAATGGCTGTAATAACCATTTTGAAATAGCCTTAGATGTACTTTGGGAAAATGTTCCAAAGAGTTTCACAAAGTAGAGTTGATTCTCTAGAGAAACCTCACAGCCATCATAACCCGGCTTCGTTCCTACTCTTTGCATATGTACCCAAGACTCCATGAGCAGCTGGAATAGGTTGCATTCCCAGGAACAGGCAAGGAACAACCTATGGTAAGAAATCTTGCCTGTCTTTGGGATATGAGATTGGGGTCAGTTAATGCATCATTGGGTTGAATCCCTAGGTTTGGAATGTTGAGTCTGGATAAAATACGTGACTATTCTGCCTAATAGTCTAGAATGTATTCATGTGGTCATGTATTCATAGCACAGTACTTTCTTAAAGTTTCTAGTTGTTATTAATTCAGCTACAAACTCTGGTGAGGACTTTTTTTGTGTCACTTACCAACTTTCTGAGTTGAAGGTGTCAATTTGGAGCTCTGGAGAAGCTAGCCTTCCAAGCTTGTCTACTTCTTATTCATCTTGAAGCACTTTAAAACCTATGGACCTGTTCCTCAAGTTATAATGAGTTACTAGAGATTCTGGGTACTCTGTCTGGTTTGAACTTCTACTGTAGACTCCCCACTTGACTCTTGAGGAAAACAATTATGTCAAACTTTAGGTCTTTCCTTAATGTTCTAAGAGAAGGAAAACAGACAGGGAACTAAATAGAACAGCTGTGGTGAGTCTGTTCAGGGATGTGTCTCTCATTTAATTTGAGAAACAGGTTGTTCATGAGTGTACAAAGGATCTTAAACAGTGCTTCACAACCTGTGGGTCGTGACTCTTTTGAGGGGTCAAACAATGTTTTCATATGGGACGCTTAAGACCACTAGAAAATACACATTCAGGGCTGGAGAGATGGCTCAGTGGTTAAGAGCAGTGACTGCTCTTCCAGGGGTCCTGAGTTCAATTCCCAGCAACCACATGGTGGCTCACAACCACTTACAATTAGATCTGGTGCCCTCTTCTGGCCTGCAAGGACACATGCAGGCAGAACACTATATACATAATAAACAAATAAACTTTTAAAAAAAATACAGATTCATAACAGTAGCAAAACTATAGTTTCAAAATAGCAACAAAAATAATTTCTTGGTTGGGGGGGGGTCACTGTTGAGGAACTGTATTAAACGGCTACATCATTAGGAAGGTTGAGGACCACTGATCTAAAAGAAACAGTAAATCGAAAACTAAAACTAGAGTTAGTTAACAGTAAAGTTGTCTGGAGGGGAACCTGAAAAAAAAAGAAACACCCCTCACCTTCTTACTGATTCCCCAAAGCACTCAATCATTATACCTGGAACAACTACCCTAGTGAATCAGCAGGTTCCCAGTACCCACTGATGAAGAAAAACGATGATTGATTCCTCCGTCTAGCTGTAACACTATGAGCTCTGAATTGTTTGTTTGTTTCCATAAAACTGATGCTTGCTATTAAGAAACAGTCCTTATAGCAAAATCCAGTCTCGTGCTAGCACTTGCTTGTGCAAACTTAAGGTGACACAAGTTACGGCAAGCGTGAATGAAAGGGGGCAGAGCAAGAGGAAGATTACTTGCTGTGTGAAAGAAAAGAAGCCAAATGCGTCAGCGTCTGGAAAGAAGATATAGAAAAAAATCCCACTTTAAAGAGGATGAGGGGCAGAGAGGACGTCTGCAGTTTCTGCTTTTGGAAAAATAAGATGAATAACCTAGACAACTGGGCAGCTTTGATCACTGAGCAGTTTTCTTCTACTTCAGCTCGAAATTGGTTGAGCAACATTTGTCAACCAAGTAGAGAGCCCTGTATTCACCAGCTTTGCTGTTTCTGATTCCTCCTCTAAGCTCCACAGAACTGTGCTACAGACCAGCCATGGCCACACCTACAGAATAATTGTTTTCTGCAATGTCTTCCTCCCTTTCCTCTTTGTTGCCGCTTACACATGGATGCACAAAACTGCACACTCATATGCACATCTATACAGAACGGTAAGTCAAAAATTACATAGAGATGGTTCCATATCTCTCTGGGAGAATGTTATTTATTGATTCTAGTGATAGTCACTGGTCAACAACATTTTACAATAAAAGGCCTAGAAGGCACGGGGTCATGATGAATATTATTGGGGGAGGGGGTTCTTTTCCAAAACTGGACTTACATAGAATATAATAAGTTAAGTCAGAGTTTAGAGGCAATGAACGCTTCATTAAGGAAAAAGAAAACAGGATACCAGTACCAGCAAGAGGATAGCAACAATAAATAATTTCTCAGAAATGTCACCTCCATAAATACTCCGAAGCAGTTGTGCTTATCATTTATATCTGGGTGAAGATATTTCACCTTCACTGTGTAGATCACTGCCCTTCTTAAGTATTTTAACAAGCCAGAATTGTCAAGGATCTTACAAATCCCTTATTTCATTCACCTCAATAGTCTCTAAGTCACCTTGATAAGATCTAAACAATTGTTGTCTGTACTAGGGTTCAAAATGTTTGAGGAAAATAAATTTATAATTACATGAAGTGGCCCATTCCATCTTGGGTATTGACTGTCTATGAAAATGTGCCTTCAGCCTAAACCTAAATCAGTCTTTAGGTTTGACTCTGCATGTTCAAGTCATTTAACAGGGCAAGTTTTACTGTACACTGTGAACCACTTAAAACTTATGTATTCACCTTTTCTTTCCACATATCCTTAAGAGGTCAAGTATTCCTGTGTTCTGTTCCTGTAGTTACCCATATGATAAAACTCTTAATCCTCTATATAGCCAACAATTCTTTTCTACACACATTATAAAATGAGGCAGGTTATCTGTGAGTGTCACCCAGTCTTAGAAGTGTCTGCATTTCCATTTTTTTTTTACTTTAGCAAGTCAGCATATGAACTTAGATTGTGCTTAGAATCAAATTCTCTTTACACAAACAAATGTTAGCAGATAGCCTGAGGATTATGGCTGCACACAGCTGTAAAGTCTCAGAAGCTGTGATAATCAGTAAGGCTCAAGTGAAAAACCACACAGCTGTCTCCGTACTTCATGAAAGAAGTTTTATAACTCTACTATGTTTATAACTCTAATGAAATAATTGAGCCAAAATTAAAATGCAATTTAATAGATTCTTCATCAACAGATATATCAAGTAAAGGTTTCACGTACTAAACATAGTCCATTATTTCTGTTTTTATTTAATCTAGCTTTTCATTGTGTTAAAAACACTTAGTATAAAGTCTACCCTCCTAGCACATGTTTAGTGTACAATACAGCATTATACAATATTATAGATACAATGTTATAAAACAGGTATCTAGAATTCACCCATATTGCATAACTCTTTCTTTTTTTATCTGCTGATTACAATTCACCATTTTTTCCCCTTCCCAACTACTATTTTGCTTTTATGAATTTGGCGATTTTTAGATCCTCCATGTGTGCAACCCTGAAACGTGGTTTGGTTTATTTTGATTGGCACAATGTCCTAAAGTTTCAAACATGTTGCTCTGTAGCAGGGTTTCCTGCTTTTGATATGACTGAACAATGCTTCAATTACAGTGTGTGTACAAAACACTTTCCGTGTCCATTCACCCCCAGGTGGACACTGAAGCTGTCTTTACACTTTATTATCTAAAAACAGTGTTATAGTGAGTCTGAGATATATGATTTCATTTCTGTATTATGACTGAAACTCAATTGGATTTAGACTGAACTAAGAAGAGAATTTATGGTCCAGGCTTTAGTTCTGTGTTTAACCTTTTGAGAAACTTCTATACTGTATTTCATTTTTCATTAACTCAACAATTTACAAGTGTTCTATCTCTTTTGATTCTCACTAACATTTGTTATGTTCTGAATCTTTAAGTAATAGGTATCCAAATAGGTATGGCATGGCAAACTTTCATGCTTTATATTGTACCTCCACAATAAGTGACACTTGGCATCTTTTCATACTTCTAGAGATTGTTTCTTTGCAGAAATGTCTATTTATGGCCTCAGTTCAACTGTAATAAATGAGTTGGTGGCACTATCATTTTTACCACTAAACTGTAAGCTAAGCCTTGCCAAATTGATAGAGCATGAGTCTATTTATGACATGTTTTAATTCAAGACCACAGTAATCTTTACACATGAGCACACACACTGAAGAATCTCACTAGGCTATTACCTTTGTTGTTGTGCATTCTAATCCCAATTGTTACTATAAATTTGATGTATTTATAGAACTTCAAAATACTTTTTATTATAAAGGAAGATAATTAAATATCTAGCCAGGAGCCATCTAAGTTCTCTCTAGTTCCTGAGTGGTTAAAGTAACTGTTGGTACAATTATGTTAGTATAATACAATGATTAATTCTACTGTAACCTTGAGATGCATTTGATTACAGACAATTTACTCAGCACCTATGACATCATGCAGTGTTCTTCAGGATCAGCTCTGGTGTTGGTGGCTCTGATGTCTCACAGATAGCTGGATAGATAATCCTGAAGACTAGACAACTTAACAAAGTTTCTCTGTATGTGTTACTGCCAGTGCCATATGCAGTGTTTCATCAATTCTAAAACATACATTTTACCCAGTGTTTTAATATCTCTGTCTAGAATTTATCTCAAATTTCCCAGTTTTTAAACAACCAGGCAGCAGTCAAGGCAGCACCTTTTAAAAACTGCTAAGTCTTCAATGTTCTTGATAGCACCAAAGATGATTTTGTGTAGAAAATCAAGTAAGCATTGACTGAGATGAAAAGTGACTCAAAGGATTCAGATTCAAAATGTGAATAAAGATTGAGAGATTATCTTCATCAGAGGGTAATGTTCCCTCCTTTAGGGTTGCACAAAAGCAGTATATGATTTAGATGTCTTTAAAATGAGCTTCCTTTCCTATGAGCACAATGCAAAGATTCTAAGTGATAAGACAGTAACATACATTGATTTATTGTGCAGCATTTCTCCTATCTTATTGGTATATAAATATGTTACAATAACTATCGTGCTAGGATCAATGAAGGAAAGTGTATTAAACAAAATGATAAAAGGAACATAAATGATGCTTGGACCATTCGACACAGTGACACATTTCCCACAGGCAAGTTTAGCAAACCTCTCAGCATTGTCGATGTGGGTCTTCAGATTTCAGATGAGGTCTTCAGCTATTTAGACTTGAAAGTCTTCTACCATGGCCACATATTCTTTTGAAAGGACCTCATTTCAATCAAAGTATGTTAACCCTGAGAAAAGCTGTGTGGCCCAAGATGGCTTTTTCACACAGTAAGCCCCAGACTGGTGGTTCCTAGTGTGCTTTTCAGGAGAGTACAGACTACCTGAGAGAAATAGCAAGGCTACTAAGGCTTCTGCCATAGTTGAATCACTATCTATCTGTATTGAACAGATAATTTAAAATCTGGGAATCCCAGTTTCTCATTTACAAAATAGGTATATTGATTGGACCTACCACTTTGGTTTGCAAATGCATTCAGTGTGTTACTACTATTTGTACTACTTGTCTAGCACATAATAATCATTGTATTAGACTGAGTATCAGAAATTGACATAATTTGAACTTAAGTTGATGATTAATTGTGATTTTGGGGCTTCTGGAGTAACCTATTATTTAAGTAAGTGCAGAATTGAGTATTGGATGAAGGTTCAAGGGCATTCAGATTCAATTCAGTGAGATTTACCAATATTTAAGATTTTTATAGCAATACAATAAAGTTTCAATGAACTAGAAGTAGCTGCAATAACAATAATTAGTTTAAATTGTTGAATGTAAATTTTCAGACATCCCCTCTTGCATACATTCCTCTGAGCTTAATTGTAGTCATTGAACTTAATTTTATGGTGACTGTGTTTAGTGAAAATGATATAAAAAGCAAATAAATTTCTTCCATTTATTTCATGCTCAATCACTTCATATTCTGAATAAGTAACTTCTCAAATGTATTTACTCCACACTCTTCTTGCCGTTTTCCCTTTGTATCTATTTAAAGACATGCAAACATAATAGGATAAAGGTTAGATTATTGAATCCACTCTGAAAAGAAAAAAAGTGGAATCTAGAAATGATAGGATAACAGGTAGATTATTGAATCAACTCTGAAAAGAAAGAAGGGGAATACAGATATGATAGAATAAAAGGGTAGATTATAGAATCTACTTTTAAAAAGCAACTAGTAGTTTTAAATATTTCATATTGATATGGATTTTTTATATTGATATAAATTTGAGATTTTTATGTTAGAACATACTGTACATACATTTCTACTCTTTTTCAAGCTATTGTACCTATACAGCTCATTTAACAATGTAATGCAAATTTCTAGTCCTTCAAAGTTATTATCACTAACTATATAGGATAAGGAAATGCAGGTGAGTAGTTAGTCATCTATTAAAATTAAACTTGTAGTCATGCTAGGTATGTTTTCAAGGCCAAATAGAGATATATTTTAGATAGACAGGTAGTCTTCAAACATTTCAGAGATCTATGGAATACGGCATTTAAGGTGTTTTCATAACATAGATATTTTTCTTTTTTATGACAATGAGACATGTCTGCTCCTGAAAGCATCAACCGACTTCAGAGAAGATGATGGGCATCAAAGAAACTTCACATGGAGTTTACTTGCTTTGTGGCACAAGTAAGCAACTTGTTAAGAAAGTGCCCTTGCCTTGACTGCTGACAGTATGCTGTCCAAATTGAACAAGCAGGACAGAAAAGAAAGTGACTGCACAACTTTGCCAAGACAAGGTGGGACAGTTTTTCATTAATCCTGCTTCACAGATAACTTTGTCAGATATACTAGGCCTGTAAGCTGAAGATGGATGCCCCAACATTATAGAACAACCTTGGGTGACTGTCCAGGCAGCCAGCTGTTTCTGTCATTTCTCACATTTTTTTGGAAGTCACTTGCTTGCACTTCCTGCTTACTCAAGTAATATTATTTCCTTTTTGGGTTTCTGATGGAGTTGAAGACTTTATAGTTATAGTTTTCAGAAAAGAAATTCACTAAAGAGGTATGGAGTGTATAAGAGACATTAAAAGATAATTTTGGGAATGCAAGTTAGAATAGAAAGTGATTTAGGTACAACCTTTTGGCTCATCAAGATAGAACAGATACAGAGTATTTTCTCTGAGTTTGTCAATTGTGAGTGGACTAGACATTGTTAATGTAATTATTACTTGTATATATTGGATATAGTTATTGTACTTATTGTATATAGTTTCTCTTATATTAGTTATAACCTGTTTTTATTCTAGACAAAAAAAGGGGAAATGTGGTAATATTTTGTTTGTGCTTTCACAAATAAAGCTTACCTGGAGAAAAGAGTGTGGAGCTAGCCACTAGAAGCCAGGCAGTGGTGGCACACACCTTTAATCCCAGCACATGGGAGGAGGAAACATGAAGTGATAAGGTAGGATGGAGACAGGAGCTTGGCCCTCTCAGGCTGAGGATTCAGTTGAGGTAAGAAGTCTCCCTAGTGGCTGACTGCTTTCCTTCTCTGATCTTTTAGCATTTACCCCAATATCTGGCTTTAGGTTTTTGTTAGTAAGACCAAGTTAGTACTCATGGTACACAAACAACCAAGAAGTAGAAATATTCTAATGAGAACATCATTGAACAATGCTATCCTAGCCCTTACCCCTAGAAAGGAAGGGAAGACACTAGAATGAAACAATCAACTATTGAAGTCATCCACATTCTTGTGGGTGTGCTTCCCATGTGAGAGGTACTCTGAGTCCTGATGAAGCCATAACACAAAAGGAGCCTCCACATGTCCTACTGCAAGGTAAGGAAAGCAGGTTCTAGAATGATCTAGCTAGATGCCTGCCTATGTGAGATACTTGTATACTGTTGACAGAAGAGGTTCTGTATTTGACCCCATTCACACTCTAATTTGGCTAAACAGACTACAGGAAGTTCACCTAAAATTTGTCTTTTCATTTTGTAGCTTTGAACACACTTTTTTTTTTGTCTTTTCCCATCAACTTTCCTACCTGATTAATTTTAGTGAGAATTTCAAAATTCAGTTCCAAAGTTATAACCTCCAACAATTTGTCCATACTAATTCCCTCAACAGCTTTGACTTTGCTCCCTTTTATGTATTGCTATATGGTATCTCACTGCTATAATTTTTTTTTTCAAATTTAACTTTTTATTGATTCTTTGTGGATTTCACATCATGTATCTCAATTCCACTCATCTCCCAATCCTTCTTATCTGCCCTCTTCCTTTGCAATACTCCACCACACACCAGGATAAAACAAGATAAAATTTAAAAGTAAAGAGAAAAAAAGAAATGAAATGAAAAATCTCATTTTGGAAGTGGTAGTGTGACACAGTGAGTCACGTAGTCCTTTAGTGTCACTGCTCTTATAATATGTGTGTGTGTGTGCACACGCACGTGTGCACATTGTACTCATTAGCTTACTTCTCCATCTCTTCTTTAGGTGGTGAAATCCTTTGAGGTGTACTCTATGAACTAAACAAATGGATATCATATAAGATGACAGCATCAAACTAAATTTTGCTTTTTAGCAGGACTTACAGAAGGGACTTTTTAATTTCAAAAATGAAAAAAAAATTCTGTTAACAAGGTTGTTTGCCATATCTTTTCTTATTTTTTTCCTTTTTGAAAATACACTATAATTACAGCATTTATATAATTATATAATTACTTCCTCTAAACACTCCTATATAGCCCACTTTGTTCTCAAATGCATGGCCTCTTTTTTTTTATTAATTGTTTTTACATGCATTAGTCTTCATGAGGTTTCTTGTATGTGTGCTTTCAGAACTACTTTGTGTTGGATAATCAACTAGTGTGCTTTTCTCCAGGAAGACTATTTCTCCTGTTCTCAGAATTCCTTATTTGCCTGTAGTTCTTTTTGTAGGGCTGAACCCTCATCGGGTGGCCCCACCTACTTTGATATGTTTATTGGTGTCATCTTTATTCAGCTCTCCTTTTGGTTGGTGAGACTGTTGGATGTCCTTTTGACATTCCTACAGAATACAACCTCACAGCAAAACTCCCTGATATTCTGGCTCTTATGATTTTTTGCCCCCTTTTCTTCACTGTCACTTGAGTTTTAAGTGTTGGAATGTTCTGTAGATGTATTCATTGGAACTAAGCTCCATAGTTCTGCATTCTGATTGGTTGTGTTTCTCATCTTTTGCAAACAAAAGTTTCCTTGATTCGGGGTAAAGACTACACGTAAATCTAAAGATTCAGAGCTAGTTATTTGGAAGCATTTTGTCTTTAATTTTGATGCTTCACATCCTTTTTCCTAGTAACTTTTGCTATAATGCTCAGCTTGAACAGGACTAATTTGAGTGATTTACTCTGAGATGTACTGGGCGACATTATTCACATAAGAACTCAGAAATGTTCCATTTAGTTTGCCAAGTAAAATTGCCTTTGACATTCACACAAACTAAAGCTTTTTTCATCAGCATACATTGTACTGATTTTCAAATTATAACTGTAATTTTTGAACACCACCAGATAAAAAGCAATGCCTCTCACCTTTTTGTATGTATCTAGTCTTTGCTCCTTATCTTTATTTTCTTAGTTTTTTTTTCTAGTTCATATTTTTTCCAATCTCCAGTTTTTCCCCATAATAGTGTAAACAAACATTCCTTAGTTCATCACCATAGTCCAGAAGAACACAAAGGAAACATAATAAGTAGGAAAAAACCTACTTAAAAAGACAGATAAGGATGAAAACTGCCTTAAGAGGAAAAAAAGAAGATACTTTTACTGATGAATGATTTAATGTCTCACCCGATTTGCAAAGCTAGTATAACCACCATACCAAGATGAATTACTTAGAGAAAAGAAAGCTACTTTATATTTTTTTAAATCTGTTTGAACAAAAGCTGAATTCTTTTAGACTGGCCAATTGGTTGTAGGTAGAAATTTTGAAAGTTTCTAGTAAGTACAATAGTGAGACATTGCTTTCCACTGACTGATCAATCAGCACAACAGACAATTCATAAACAATCATTTCCAGAAGGTTGTTTAAAAGCAACTCCAAAGGAATATTTTCAAGAATTTTAAACACAACTGTATATTTTTCCATATCATTTAAAAAAATTCTCTGTAGTTATCACAATCTTTTCTACAGAGCATCCTATAGTGTGGGACTTCAAGTTTTTGGAAGTCTTTCTCTAGAAGCTTAGCTTTTAAGCTTTTACTACTACTTCACAGTCTGAGAAATGGTTGGTTTCCTAAGGACCAGTTATCTTAAACTATGCTTAAATACTCAGATATTTTCATTTATTATACTTTCATTTCAAATTGAATCATAAGAAAATAGCACTATTTTAAAGGGTAAAAACAGTTGAATATTGGTAATTTTATACAGTGAAATCTTGAGTATATTGCATTATATACGCACATATATTATCTTAGATTTTAGATTTGTATTAGGGCTCTCTAGAGTGATAGAACTTATGGAATGGAATGAATCTCTCTCTCTCTATATATATATATATATATATAATATATATAATATATATGTGTGTGTATGTGTGTGTGTGTTTCTGTCTTATAATTATTATTGCTGCATATCCATACAAAGATGATGTGTGTGATTCTAATTTTTGTGAATTCTATTCTATAGTTCTCATAATAGTATGTGTCAAATAAGTTCATTTTTTCTCAACCTTCAAATACAAGAAATATAAAATTCTCAAAGGTGGACTGAGTAGCAAAAGCAAGATGGCAAAAGACATAGAGAAAATACAAATATGTAAATGATGATAGATGATGCAAAAATGAAAGTTGGATCAAAACAAATTTGGTGTTAGTAATAATAGCATTATAGTAATAATAATGTCTTTTTTTTTTTTTTTTTTTTTTGGTTTTTCGAGACAGGGTTTCTCTGTGTAGCTTTGCGCCTTTTCCTGGAACTCACTTGGTAGCCCAGGCTGGCCTCAAACTCACAGAGATCCGCCTGGCTCTGCCTCCCGAGTGCTGGGATTAAAGGCGTGCGCCACCAACGCCCGGCTAGTAATAATAATGTCAACCCAACAATGTTGGCCAAATCCAACTTACATAGTTGTCAAGAAAATTGAACATCTTAAGCAGATTTAATTCTTTCTAACCAATCTGAAGTTATGTAAGCTAGAAATCTCAGAAAACAGACTTCCTTATTTAATATTTGGTGATGGATGGATCCAGATAGACCTAGCTTTTGGAGATCCTTTTACTAGGCAAAACACCATAAAGGTGTTTTAGCTTAAGATGTTTACATTCATTTATGCCATGGAATATTTGTTTAATGATGCAAAGATGTGTTGTGTTCTTTCATGGTGCATTTGTTTAACTCTGTGAAGCTGTGTTACTTTGCCTGCCTAAAACAGGTGATTGGTCTAATACAGAGCTGAATGGCCAATAGCGAGGCAGTAGAGAGGGATAGGTGGGGCTGGTGGGCCGAGAGAATAAACAGGAGGAAAAATCTAAAGAGGAGAGCAAGGAATGAGAAAAGGGGAAGGAAAGGAAAATGTCAGGGGCCAGTCACCCAGCTACACAGCCAGCCACGGAGTAAGAAGGAAAGAAAGAATATATAATAAAGAAGGTGAAAAAATGCCAGAGGCAAAACATAGTTAAAGAGAAATGGGATAATTTAATTCAGAAGATCTGGCTAGAAATAAACTCAAATAAGGCCCAGTGTTCATAAGTAAGAATAAAAGAATAAGTCACCATGTATTTATTTGGGAGCTGGGTGGCAGGTCCCCAAAGAGGAAAAAAAAAACTACAGGTGTATAAATCCTAGAAAGCACTTTATACTTTTAAGGTGAATATCACCACATAACATAATTTTGAAAAAAAAAACAAAACAGTGCACTTGTAAAAGCTCTACCCTCCACTCCAGTTGCTCCTGGTTCTTGAAGAGTAATGACTTTCAAAGCATTGTGTTCACCAGGGAGCTGAAATGATGCATCTCATACTGACATCTGATCTTACTGAAGATAAAAAAAAAAACCATCAAAGTTTTCATTTTCTCTCAGTGGTTGTACAAAGGAAATTACTAACATTGTTACAAACATGTAATATCAGAAGCAAAATGATGCTTAAGCCGTGTTTTTGAGCCAAAATTAATATGTATTTTTTTCTGAGATTTTCAATTAGTAATTTTTATTTTTTGACAACTTCACACAGGAAAACTATATGTACATCATTTATAACCCTTCATCTCCCCCTCATACTTCGTTCATGTCTCCCTACTCCTTCTAGAGTTTATGATCTCTTCTTCTATAATTATTGTTGCATATATGTGTGAGTGGGGTGTGTGTGTGTGTGTGTGTGTGTGTGTGTGTGTGTGAGAGAGAGAGAGAGAGAGAGAGAGAGAGAGAGAGAGAGAGAGAGAGTCCTACTGAGCCCATTTGGTTTTGCTCTTATATACATGTGTTTAGAGATGACTGATTGGTATTGGACAACCTGTCGAAGTGCTGGTTTTGGGAGAAAACTAATTCAGCCTCTTTCAACAGCCATGTGTTGCCTGTAACTAGGTGTGGAGCCTATTGAAATTTCCCCTTTGTTGTTGGTGTATTAACTGGTACTGTAATTATGAAGGTCTTGTTTAGGCAGCAATATGTTGTTGGTTGTTTTTGAGTCTTTGGCTCTTTTTTGGGGCCCACCACCAAGCTCCCAAATAAATCACATGGAGGCTTATTCTTTCTTAAGAATGTCCAGCCTTAGTTTGGCTTATTTCTAGCCATCTTTTCTTACCTTAAATTATCCTGTCTACCTCTTGCCTCTGGGCTTTTACCTTTTTCTATTTTATATACCTGTCTTTACTTCTTACTCCGTGTCTGGCTGTATGGCTGGGTGGCTTGCTCCTGGTGTTCTCCTTCTTCTTTTGTTTTCCTATTTTCTTCATCTCATTCCTGATATCTTCTTCCCAGGTTTCTCCTATTTATTCTCTTTGCCTGCCAGCCCCACCTACCCTTTCTCCTACCTGGCTATTGGCTGTTCAGCTCTTTATGAGACCAATCATGTGTTTTAGACAGGCAAAGTGATACAGCTTCACAGTTAAACAAATGCAGCATAAAAGAATGCAACCCATCTTTGCATCATTAAACGAACATTCCATAGCATTGAAAAGTAACATATCTTAAAATAATATTCTACAACAGCCACATTGTTGAGAAATCATGAGTACAGCTCCACTCTCTTATCTGTCTTATTTGTGACACGATCCAACAACAGGTGCCCTGATCCACTTTTTCTTACAATCTTTCTGCCCATTGTTCCACAATGTTCCCTGTGCTTTGGGTGTATAGGTTGCATTGTTCATATGCCAGTTGGTACTAGAATATTCACAGTCAATTATTCTCTGAATTGATCAGTTATAGATTTCTATAATGATCTCTGTCTATGACTCAAATAAGCTTCTTTGTTGAAGGGAGAGAGCTATACTTATTTGTGGGTATGAGGATACATATTTAGAACACAGAAATTGCATTAGTTTTGACAAACAATAGTAGTATTAGTAGAGCTTCAGGATCTATTATCTCTTTAACCATGAGTAGTTGAATAGGTTTAACAATATCCTGTGTTTATTTGTGCTTATTGAGTGGAATTTAAGGCCAATTATTTAGCTATGAGTTCCTCCCAAGATAATTATTGCCACTATTGCACCACTGGGGATATCTGCCCTCTGCAAGGGCAGCAAGCACTCTTATCCACTGAGAAAACTCTCTAGATCCTAGTGAAGAGGTTTTAAATCCAATGACATTTTGATTTTCCAGGAATTGTTTCACATCGTTTGGACACCTATCAGTATGTTAATCTTCTTCATCCATATGGGTGTTTTATTGATTAAAGTTCACAGAAATTTAAAACAGATAACAAAAAAGCATCTCTTGTGGCATGCATTGAGACAGAAAAAAAAAAGAAACCAGCATGCTTATCCATGTACAGTAATAGCAAAGAAGGTTTTCTCTTCGGGTTTTTTGTCTCAAGCACACTTCACATTGCCCCATCATTGCCCTGATGTTCAGAGGAACAGGTTAGTTTCCTGACTTGTTTTCCCTCAGTGAAATATCTCACAGCAATCCTGTCAATTCCAGTGAAGAATCATGACTTCTCGCTTGATTTAAGATGAGAATATGAGCTAAGTAAACTTAGGGATGCAGCACATCACTGACCACACTGGATTCATTTTGCATGATGTGCTTTATCTGCATTTGCTTTCTTCTTTTCTCAGCCCTGCTCTTCTCCATTTCTCTGGTTGCTAGCCTCTGTTAAATAGCTATAGATGTAAGTCCCACCAGGAAGCCTATGTCTTCATAGTCCTGCACTTTCCTAAAAAGGTTCTTATTCTCCTAAGGGACAATGAAGGGACTAAGAACACCTCATTTATTCTTTCTCATGTACTTTCTCAATAAATAGTTAAGTCAGTAAACAGTATTGGCACGCTCTAGATGTGGCATAGTCAGTAGTTAAATAATTAGGGGAAGATCCTACCTATACTTACCAAATTAAATAAAAGTCTGGCTTTAGAAAGCCACATGGTAAAGAAAAGAAGTGAGTCACAGCAATTTGGGAGGTTTCTCCCCTTGCCTATGTTTACTGTAAAAAGAATAACAAACAACAACAACATAAAGCATCTTACCTGCATAATCCCTAGATGTGATGCAGAAAATTTAAAATGAGAGCTCACTGATGTTTTGCAAAGCAACAGGACATAGCTAGCCACCATGCCTTTAACAGACTTGGCACGCAGACCTGGCTGAAAATCATTGAAGGCTACATGTACCCTTCTGCTTGTCAATGTGTAGAAAGATCTATTACCCAACTCAGTCTTGTTAGCACAACAGGCTAAACAGACTCATTTATTTAATGTCGAGATGCAGTAATATGAACACTCTTGCCTTTGTAGACAGCAATTACTAAGCATAAGGCAATTAAAAAAAAGGCCTCCAATACAAACAGTAGCCACAATTACCTGTCACCATATACTGAGGTCAAAATTACCTTATTTATTAAAGACTAAGTGTTATGTCATTCACCCTGTCCTGGTTAGGGTTTCTATTGCTGTGAAGAGACACCATGACCAAGGCAACTTTAAAAAAGGAAAATCATTAATGGGGGAAGGGACTGGCTTACAGTTTCAGAGGTTTAGTCCATTATTATCATGGTGAGATGCATGGCAGCATATAAGCAGACATGGTGCTGGAGAAGCAGCTGAGAGTTCTAAGTCTTTATCCACAGGCAACAAGAAATGAACTATCACACTGAGCATGGCCAGAGCATATATGAGACCTCAAAGCCCTCTCCAACAAGGCCACATATCCTAATAATGCCATTCCCTATGGGCCAAGCATTCAAACACATGAGTCCATGGGGGCCATACCTATTCAAACCACAAACCACCCTGACCCACAAAGTGCCTATATTTGGTCCTACAAATACAAATCTTTCTGTGTTTCTTTATCTTTAAGTATATGAATAACACAATACGATCCCATGACATAATTAAATAATATTCTGAACCTTAGGACAAAATAACTGAAGAAGCCTTTCAAGTGTCTTAATCATCCCTAAGGTCTGATGTCTCTTACTATAAAGCTATTTGAAATGTTTTATTTGCACTATCATCCAGAATGCCCCAACCTGTAGGAACATCTGGAACTAAATAACATTTGTTTCTTTAATTAAAATATTCAAGATTGCTGTCTTGCTGTTACCTAGAGTAGAGAAAAGGGAAAAACTAAACACCATAATTTTAATTTTTTATCAGATTAGCTCTACCAAATGAGACAGGTGGATGGGACCAATGTCATTTCCAACAATTCCTCAGCTCAGTTCTTATCCTTGATATATAGTGAGGAAGAGTAATTCTAGGGCATGCAATTCAAGCCTATATCCATTCACATTTGATCAGTTGGGAGACAAGCTAACTCCAGAAATGTCTGAATGACTCATGAACTTCAGGTAGGTGACATATTTTACAATCAAACTTGAATCTGACATAAGCTTTTGTTTCTTAAAAAAATCATAATCTTATCCTGTGATTTTTTTTATATGTGTACTCTTTTAATGTATTACTAAAATTTTTCTATATCTTATTGTAATTAGACATAGAGTTAATCAAGTAGCTTTCTGCTATTGGTCTTACAATTCAGAGCAAATACTTAAATAATGTATCAATTTCTTTTTCTGCAGCATTTATTTTCTAGAAAAAAAGCACACTTTGACATCCACATCTCCAAATTCTATGACCTTGTCAAGAGACATGGGAAGTAAAAAGAGGACACTATCATTCTGCTAAAGGACATGTAATGGTAATTGTATGCCTACTGCATTGGACTTTGTTTTGATGTATTTGCAGTCTTTTCTTACTTTGGGCTTTATCTACACAACCTCACTATTCACCTCCCTCTCTTTCTTTACATTTTCTTGTCTCCAGATGAAGAGTTAGCAGGTATAATCTCTGGGGTACTTCTTGTGCCCAAACACTGAAAGCCCATATATAATTCTTCTATTCACACTGTTTCATAGTCATCTAGAATTAAAAAAAAATATAGACTCTGGCTTATAAAGTTAGCTATTATTGGAGAATTGAGCACAAAACAAAGGAGAGTATTCAAGGAGATGAACTCTATGTGATTTGTTTGGAATTCATGCACTGCTGTGAGAATGTAAAGGGTGAAACCATAGTAGAAAACAATACAGTAGTTCTGTGTCACCAAGCTATCTACTTGTGGAAAGTTATACTAAAAAAGAAATCAAATGAAGATCTTGAGATGATATTTGTACTGTGCTCTCATTGTGATATGATTTATAGTATCCAAGATGTAGAAAGAACAAATATCTGCCCACGTATGGATGAATAGATAAAGAGAATATAGAACAGATGAAATGTAATATTGTAATTAGACATAGAGTTAATCAAGTCAAAAAGACTTTTACCAAAAAAGACACTTTACCATATGCAACAATATTGTCAACCAAAAGCATTATATAAATAAAAATAAAATAGTCATCAAAAGACAAATACTGCATTATTCCATTTATTGTAGGCATTTGGTTTTCAAATTTATAGACATGGAATATAGAATGGTGGTCAACAAAGGCTGATGGAACAGACAAATGAGACTTCCTGGCAAGATAAGTAACTGGGAGAGATCTGCTGTACCACATTCTGCTTGGAGCTGGCAACGTTATACTATGTACTTAAAATTTATTGAGATGATATTCTTCATGGTCTATGCTCATATCCTAATAAAATAATGGGTGAAAGTAAAGAGACAGAAAGTGAAGTGTGAGGAAGGAAAAAGTTGGGGATAGAAAGAGCAAGACAGGGAGAGAGGAGGGATGGAGATTGGAGGTGGAGGAAGGAAGGGATGGAGGGCAGACAGGCAGAAAAGACCCCTGTCTCTGTCTCTGTCAAATTTAAGAGCCTAACTCTCATGTGTAATGATTCCTAAGTATGAATTCATTAATTATTTAATGAAAAAGATGATCTACCCTGTCTCGAAACCCCCCCCAAAAAAAAGATGATCTAATCACATTGACCAGCATCCCCTCTAATATGTCTTTATTTCTGGTAGTAAGAAAAGGGAAGGAAAAGTAAGATTAACACCAATATAAATTTAAATACTGTGAGTATATATTTTAATACATATTAGACTACCCTGTGGCATAAAATAGTCCTATTGGAAGTATTACTGTTTTCTTTATATAATTAAATGTCATTTATTAAAATAATAACTAATGAAACATTAAAGGTGGCTTAAATTCAGTTAATATCCCTAATTTCTCCATTAAATTCCTTATAACTATGGTAATTTAATTTATTATAGATTTGAAAAATGTAATGTTATTTGAATGTTATTCTGGAAAAGTCACCAGGAGAAGGCTTCTAGAGAGGGATGCCACACTGCTCACTCTAAACTGTAAAGTACTCCTGTGCAGGAACTGTTTATTCCTCCTCTCCTTTCAATGTAAAATCAGTTTTAATTGTGTGTATATATGAGACATTGTAACAGGAACATCAGTACCCAGAAATTCAGAATCCCACAAACAGACAAAGCTACCCAACTGTCACATATATGCATAAGGCCTAGGTCAGTCCCGTGCAGGTTCCCTGGTTGTTGGTTCAGTCTCTGAGTTCCCATGAGCCAGGCTAGCCATTTCTGTGGAGTTTCCTCTGATGTTCCTGATCCCACTGGCTCCTACAATCCCTTCTCCCTCTCCTCAGCAGGACTCCCTAAGCTAGGCCCATCTGTCACTATTTGTAGGACTCCTGGCAATGGGAGCAGGGCTGTCCCTGTTGCTTTGACTGGCTCTTGGGAACCTGTTCCTCATGCTGGATTGCCTTGCCCAGCCTGGATACAAGGGGAGGTGTTGGTCTTAGGACAGCTTGATACGCCATGCTTTGCCGATGTCCATGGGAGGTTGTCCCTTTCTAAGAGAATTTGGAGGAGAGGTGGGTTGAGGGGTGTGACAGAGGGGAGGTGGGGGAAGAGAGTAGAAGGCGAGGAGGGAGGGAAGGCTGTTGTAGGAATGTAAAATAAATTAATTAATTAAATTTAAAAAAACAGAAATTGAGAATCCCTGTCTATAGGGTGGTAGCCAGCTGTACCAACTGTTTTAATTATGAGTCCCCAGGTTTCTCTTCCATTACTGACTCACCCAAATAGCCACAGTGAGTATGGATACAGCATGGACAGAAATTGCTTTGATCTGAGCAGAACAGATAAGATTGAGTAAGTTCATAGGGAACTTACATGTAGAATTTCAGGGCTAATGTAACTCTAGTGGCCCAAATAAAAATAAGTTGCATCCCAGAGGTCCACTTGTAAATGTTGTAAACGTGTCTGTGTTTCACTTGCTGCAAGCAGACAATTGACACTTTCCCTCGAACATTCTTGGCAGGTGTATCTTATATGAGAAATTAATTAGTCTTCATTTTTTTATATATATTTTTATTTTATAATTAACTTAATTTCACATATCAGCCACGGATTCCCCAGTCCTCCCTCCTCCCACCCCACCCCATCCCCGCCCTCACCCCTATCCACTCCCCATTCCCACCTCCTCCAAGGCAAGGTCTTCCCTGGGGAATCAGCCCAGCCTGGTAGACTCAGCCGAGGCAGGTCCAGTCCCCTCCTCCCTGCACCAAGGCTGAGCAAAGTGTCCCAGCATTCAAACAAACGCAGAATTGCACGTAAGTCAGAAAGTGCCATAGATGTTTCTTGACAAAGCTAGGAGCTAGGAAAGAGTTGTAACACTTCAGACAGAGTGTGTGATCAACTGGGAGTGGTGGTGGTGCGTTGCCACGAACTTCACCACTCTGAAAGCAGAAGCAAGCAGATCTCACTGAGTTTGACCCCAAGCATAGTCGACAATACAGAGTGCCATGTCAGCCGGGGTATCATAGTGATACCCTGTCTTAAGGTTAGCGTTGTGATGGGAAATAAGAAGGACAGCCAAGGCATACCAAAACTCGATCAATGAAGCATTAGAGGCGAGTAAAAGAATAAACACACATCCGATGTGATGATTTGTGGAGGGCTTGCTAGAGGAGGTGACAACTCAGCTCAGCCCTGCGGGAATTCTGAGTTTGGAATTCTGAGATGGAAGGATAGGTGATTTTAAAGCTGGAGAATCAAGAACAAAGACTTGACTCAGCAGAGAAAAAAAGCTGCACTGGATAGTCATATCCACTGCCAGAGGGAAGAGAAGTCAGGGACACGTTGTACCTTGTTCCTAAGTCTGCTATGAAGTGTGTACTTTAGAGAAACTGGATTCAGAGTAAGTTATTGGACACAAGGATCAGAAAGTCTCTGGCTTTTCTTCCTTCCTTCCTTCCTTCCTTCCTTCCTTCCTTCCTTCCTTCTTTCTTTCCTTCCTTTCTTCCTTTCTCTCTCCCTCTCTTTCTTTCTTTCTTTCTTTCTTTCTTTCTTTCTTTCTTTCTTTCTTTCTTTCTTTCTTTCTCTTTTGTGATATCATCTCACTCTGCCATCCAGGTGGGTCTTAAACTCAGCTTTTTTCCACTGACTCCCAAGTACTGAGAATTTGGTCATTCACTGTCATGTCTGACAATGAGTTTTCTTTTGTCTATTCCATTGTAGCAGGTAAGTAAAAATTCATTTTGATGATGATATCCATGAATGGATATTAACACAATTAATCAACCAATGACACGGAATTTCTAAAGCTTTGATTCCCACAGTCTCTTATGTCAAACCCTAGGTTAAACAAAACTGTTTATTCTTGAGAATGAGAGTTGTTCATGCATTGACTTATTTGCATGCTGTATGTAAATGGTGGCGGTGACTGCATATCATCAGACCTACTCAAAATTCTGTAGCTTAAAAATGACAATCATGTATTATTATAGTTTACTAATCTAAGTATTGGCTGGGGATCAGCTAATCTAAATTGCATTTGGCTGATTTCAATTTGATTTACTCATTCCTCTGCTGGATGGGCGTGGCTAGGGAATGTAAGCTGTGACAATGTGGCTCAGGTTTTTCTTTTCTTGCTCTGGTGACTGCTGGACTAGTCTGGAAATTCTTCTCTTTGTGATCATAGTGACTTACTAAAACATTCACTAAGTCCTCTAAAAGTCAGTCCTCAGGTCACTAGGTCTGAGAGCAGTAGATGGTGATGAAAAGAGAGGCTGAAGATTTGGGCCTTTAGTAAAAATTCTTACATTGATTGTGTATCAGTAGTAACATGACAGCATCAGGGAATTTGCTTGAAAAACTTCATCAATGCTTTTTTATCCCTGTTGTTATGACAATACATATGTTAGAGATGTGGTCTGCATGCAACAGAGAATGAGACAGGCCTCAAAAATGAAGACAGATAGAATGGGATTCTTTTGAGGAGTGGATACCACTGGAGAGTTCTGCTCCGTCCACTACTCCACACTAAACCTACCCTCAGCTTTTGTCTCAGTTCTGCCATTTCCTTTGGCAATCAAAGTATTAGACTTCCTCTCTCTCACCCAAGTCTCTGACTATGATGCTATCTCCTATTTTCTTTAACCTACAGTTAAATAGCATACTATCAATTAGACACAAATACCAGACTTAGGATTCTGAATTAACATCTCCCTGGACTTTTCATCCTTTATGCATCTAGATCCTTACATATGTGATCACCTACAGACCTACTAATCACTTCCAATAGCTCACAGGAGGCCCACTATTGCAAAATTCCTGCTTCCTAACCATAACTTCCATGCTACTTGAATTCTTTTATGTCCATAAATTTCACCTTCCCTTGGTTTTCTACTTCTTTCTCATTGAGATACATTCCTCTCTGTATCTATTGTGGGCTTAAAGTTGAACTACTTTTATATGATTATTTGAATATCTTTCCTAGACCACTAAGAACAGTTGATAAATGTCATACAATCATGTGACTTGATCAATCAAATTCTTCATGTTTGGTTGCAATTAGGACTTCAAATGGGTCTTAAAAAACTTTGTGATCTATATTTGTAGAAAACCCTTATAACTGACTGCATTCATTTTCTAAACTTTTGCTCTAGCATTTTTTTTCATTTTATATGCTTTTTGCTGCCCTCTAATTCAATTACTTATCTGTATAAATTCTCCTGTTGCTGTATTCATAGGAGAGCCTCATTTAGAGGGGCTTAAGAGTTATTTAGCACATACATCAGATGTTCACAAAAAAATGCATTTGTTCCCTGCTTTTTAACTAATATAAGCATTGACAGCATCTTCTGTATGAAAATTCATACATACTAGAAATAACTTATATATATATATATATATATATAATTTTTTTTCTTTTGCCTGTTGAATCATGACACTGTGAAAGTCACTGACTCTACTGCTGGAAGGTTCTTTGTCCCTTTCATTTTGCCTTTACAGTCTACAGACCACCACTCTGTCCATGCCTTCTTTATGTTAACTCAAGAAAATAAAAGAACCCCCAATTGATCTCCCTTTTTAATAACATTTTTACTTCTAATATATCCAAACAACAGAAAAGTCTTCCAAAATTTACTGAATTATCATTTCCTCCCTTCTGAAGCCCTGTATCGTTCTTTATAGTCCAACTATTTAAAAAAATTCAGTTTTTTAAAATACACTCATTTTTTTCTTACAGATCTTTTGCATTATATTTTCTGATTGTGTTTTTATGGGTTTCCTCTGTGTGTGAAAACATGTGTCTCAGCATCTGTATGTGTTTCTTGGGCTTTTTCTTTGGCTCTTGTTTTTTATTTTGTATTTGTTTGTTTGCATTGTTCTATTCTGATTTGTTTGTTTTATTTTATTTATCAGTATTACAATTAATTATATACTTGTTTGTTTCATAATGAGAGAGAGAAAGAAAGGGTATGAATTTGAGTGGTTGGGGAAGAGGGCAGGATCTGGGAGAAGTTGAGGGAGGAAAAACCATAATCACAATATAATGTATGAAAAAGTACATTTTCAACAAAAATATGTGTATTCTTATTAAACACATTGTTTTCCTAAAATTATAAGAAAGTGCAGATCTATGAGATAAAAAGTAAATCCAGAGATAACTTTCTTTGACTTGGGAGTGGAAGTACTTATATCTTAGTTCTTCTTCCTCAGTGAAGATAATTTCTGAGTTTTCACTATGGAAGCCTTTGACTCTGTAAAGGTTAATTTAGCTCCTAAAAGACTTTCATAACTTTGGTAACACTTTTCATTTCAGATGGTATTTCTCAGTATTTTATTCTGTGGATCTTCTGTTGAGTACTGAACAGGTCTGTTGCCAAACCTGCCATCTGGCTATCTGACCCATTCCTTCCCTAAGCTAGAAATACTCCAGAGATGCATTATAGGGTATGGAGATAACCAAGATCTTAAGATGTACCATAAAATGTTGATTGGTGCAAGAAACTTGTTTTCACATTCAATGGGGATAATCTTTCACATGAAGTATGTGGTTTTATTTGGTATAGAAAGCCCAGAGTAATAAGTAAAGAAATAGAAGGATTACAAGAAGATCTACTTAGATCATGCCAAAACATTGTCATGTAAGAATAAACTCAGGGCACTGTAGAAGTCTATCTTACAGAGCACAGTGCTTTAACAATACTGCAAGGTACAAACACAGTGTCTGTGGATTGATGTGTGTCTAGGTTCTCCCAGTTCTTTCAAATCCTCTCTCAAATGCTGCCTTTTATCTAAAATGTTTTCCCTAATTCTTCCTGAAAAACATTTCTACAAATTCTGTAGGCCATTTGAGCCTTTTGGTTTAAAGGACTCCCAATTTGTATTGCACTATACTTAATTAGAAACAATAATATCCATAAAGAAAATGTAAACTTGTTGAGAAGCTTTGTCCTTTGTTTAGCATTCTGTCTAAACAAATCATATAGGGGCTAAGACAGAAGTTCAAAAACATTTAGTGACTGAATGATAAAAAAAAAGAAAAGCAGCATGGTCCTTGGGTGGACAGTTACGATTAAAATAAAAAATCAAACACAAATCCAATCAACCGACTTTCTCACAAGGTAGCGAGTCATAATTCTTCACAGCTTCTTATTTTTCGATCTCCCTACTTAGTATGTTCTCACCCTAAATAATATTTAGGTATAGAAATATCTAAGACAAAATTTCTAAGCTTCCAGAAACACTTGTCCAGTTTCAGGGTCAATGTGAAAACAGATGTATTGCTTAAATCCTATAGAATCTTGAGCATATATAGATTGGTGACCTCTAGTTTCAGGAGTCAAATTGAATATGCTAAGTTAACATCTGAAGTAGTTCTAGTGAACATTTACATGCTTCAGACTTAGGGTCTAACATTTCCCTTTGTTGTTCTCTCTTTGCCAAATGCTGAGGTTTTGAGAGGTTGTAGCTCATCCACTCATAAGAGTGTGCTTATCAGCCTCTTATTGCTCCAAACGATACCTAAGGAAACTTAAGGATTTATTCTGGCTCAAGGTTTAAGAGATTCTAGTTGATGGCTGCCTGGGTCCCTTGCTGTGGAACTATAATGGTACAGAACAGCATGGTGACAAACAGTGGGTAACAGAGAGAAAAATTTCTTACCTGATGGCAGCGTTAACAGAATGAGAGACACCAGGAGATATGTCTTTGCAGAACATGCCGCCTCAAGCTGGCCACTTCTTACTTTCTACCACCTCCCAATAGTGACATTTTATCAATTCACATTTATTAATCCATCTGGCTAATCAACTGATAAAATAATAAATATCACCATGCAGTCACTGGATCCACCATGGGAGGAGTCATGGCTTCAATGCATGAGCCTTTGGGCAGACATTTAACATCCAAACTATAATACCACATTAGTCTCATACACTATTTTTCTTTTTCTTCTTTTGCATTCAATTTCTTGACAGAATAATGGACCCCATTGTCATTTATTTTTTCTATTAACCATGCATCGATCTACACAATATTCAACATTCTGTTGCTGTTGCTCACTTGGCCGTTGCCATGTGGATTTACATTCTGTAAGTAATCTCTTTACTACTAATTTAGTTGAGGTTCACAGAGGACAGAGCTAAAATGAGTGTGCAGTATTCCATTTTAAGCTGAAAAGGCTAAGTTTCCTCTGCGGTTACAATTACAGTGACTATATTTGCAACTTAACTATTTAAAAGTGCACAGTTTGGTGATATCAATTACACTGGTAATGCTGTACAACTACTGTTATTTCCAAATATTTTCAACAATAACAAAAACATGATGTTCATTAGCAGTAACTCCAAATTCTTCCCTCTCTCCATCTTCTGGTGATCTATAATTTACTTTCTCCCCTATTAGGAACCTATTCTAGATATTTGATACAAGCAAATCATAAAGATTTTGTCCTTCTGGGTCTATGCTATTTCTCCTTGAATTAGATTTTCAAGTTGTTGGGATTGTCTGTCTGTCTGTCTGTCTGTCTGTCTGTTTGTTTCAACATGAGGAAACATCTTTCCTCTCTGTGGCTGAGGGGTGTCCTCTTATCCATTTGCCACCTTTTCTTTGTCCATTCATCTTTCAATGAATGCTTGCTTCACAGTCACTTGTGAACTTGCATGAGAAGTGAGTGGTATAGTTTTGCTCATTCTTGTTTTCAGTTATTTGAATGTATTTAGGAATTGTAGTGATCATCACCTGTTTCCTCTGTTTAACTTTTCAAGGACCCAATTGGCTAATTCCATGAGTACTAAAAGCATCTTCTATCCTCACCAGCAGTGGAATGAGATTCTGATTTCTTTCTTCCTCTGAACATCTTTATTATTTTTCTTCTAAAAATAATTAAAGTCATTCTAGTAAGTATGATCTTGTATCATTCATTGATTTTTAACTTGTGTTTCTCAAATGTATAACATTACACATTTTTTACACGCCTAGTAGTGAACTATGTAGCTTTTTAAAAACATTTGTTTATTTGTTTTGTTGGAGGGCACATACATGCCATGGTGCAGAGATCAGATGACAATGTGTGTGGGGGGTGCTCTATTCTACTCCATGGGTCCTGAGGATCAGACTCAGACCATCAGGATTACCAGAAAACACCTTTTCCTGCTGAGCAAAATGATGGAACACTTATGTAGCTTTTTCTTTTTCAAGGAAATGTCTACCTAATGTATTTTCCCATCTTGAAAGTCTATATTATTGGGTTTAGCTCCTTTTTGTAATCTCGATACAAAACTCTTTTCATATATGCTTTAAGTTTTTTGTACCATTTTGTGGTTGCTTTTGTTTTTTCTTTCTGTATGGTCTTTTGTTTTAGAAAGTGTAAAATTTTAATGACAATCACTTTGTAGTTTGCCATGTGCTTTTTTTGTTATATATGAGAAAACACTGCCAAAGGAAAGCCAAGATTTACTCCTATGATTGACTCTAAGAGTTTAATCATACTAGCTATTACATTTTGAGTAAATGTTTGTTTGTATTGCAAAATTCAACTTTAATTTTCACATGTAGACATTTAATTTTTAAAGCATCATTTGTTGAGGAAACAGTTCCTAAGAGATAGCATTTACTTAGGCTATCAAATTAATTGAGCAATGGTCGGATGTAGTACAGATGAAGCCGGTACTCTACAAGAGAATTGCCTGCATTGGTATAAGCCATTTATGACCATGAAGAAATCAACTCTATGTATGTAGCCTAAAATAAAGTCGTTCTAATGGTAGAACTGACTCTGTTCCCCTGCAATCTACAAGAAAGGAGGTGTTTTAGGCCACAGGTCAGCTTTTGGTGCTTAACAGCAATGTCTATTATAATAAGATTAGCTGCAGTTTTTCCAGAGGCTGTGCTCTTATGCTGCCTTTCCTGGGGCAATGTGAACAAATGTCCATTTGACCCAGATGAGGCATCAATGACAGCCCAAAGAAATGATTCCACCCAAGTCTAGCTTGGTGAATCAGTGTTTATTTTCATTATTTACAACATCATGGGTGACTCAAAGGCATCCACACCACCAAGAAGCCCACTGTAGCATGAAGACAAGAGTCTTCTCTCTCCTGGCAACTATTTACTGGTCAGTTGAATTTGGTGAACTATTTGTGGATGTTATAACTTGCCTGAGCTTCAAGGGCCTCCTGAGTCTTATTAGCCTTGGCTCTCCAGGATGGAATGTTTCAACTTAGAAGAAACACCTTCATAATATATATTTGTGACATAAATTTGTGTTTATACTTTGGCACCCACTTTACATAGATTGTGCTGGGTGGTTTTATCAATTTGATAAAAACCTAGACATATCTGGGAAGAGAGAACCTTAACTAAGAAAATGCCTCCACAATATTAGACTGTAAGCAAGCCCATGGGGCATTTTCTTGATTAATGATTAATATGAAAGGGATAAGCCCACTGTGGAAGGTGCTACCCCTAGGCAGCTGATCTGGGGATGTAAGGAAGCTTGCTTAGCAAGAAAAAACAAAACAAAACAAAAAAACAAAAACAGAGAGGAGCATTTCTCCCTGGCTTCTTCTTCAGTATCTGCCTCCAGGTTTCTGCCTGGAGTTCCTGTCTGGAACTCTTGCTCTGACTTCCATGGAATGATAGACCTGTAAGATTAAACAAACTTGTTCCTCACCAATTTTTTTTAGCTGTTTATCACAGCAATAGAAAAGTAACTGGGACAAAATATATTCAAGAATTTTGATATATGCATATAAAAATCTGAGACTATCTGTGGATGCTGGATGTGGCTAATATTTGTTTAGGAAAGCCTACTGTTCAATGTTCATCAATTTTACAAGTCACTTAACCACATGTTTGGCAATTAGATATTGAACATGGTAGGGATAACTTATAAATAAGAAAAAAGCAAATTCTATAGTTTAGGACTATATTTGTCTTAGAGCTTTTATTGATGCTATACAACACCATGACCCAAACAACTTGGGGAGGAAAGGATTTATTTCATCTTACAACTCACAGATTACACTATATCACCAAGGAAATTAAGGGCAGGAACTCAAGGTAGGAACCAACTGTGAGTTAGGAACTAAAACAAAAGCGTGGAAAGATGCTGATTACTGGCTTGCTCTTAGTTGGCCTGTTTCGTTTTCTTTCCTATACCCTCAGAACCACGTGTCCTCCCACATTAATCATTAATTTAGAAAATGCTTTACAGGCTTGGCTACAGAAAATCTCGATAGAGGCACTTTCTCAGTTGAGGCTCCTCTTTCTAGATAACTAGCTAAATTCATAAAACAAAACAACCAACCAGTACAATGCTAAACCTCCCACCAAAGTGGGAGAAAACAGATAGCAAGTATTTATCTGCACCATACTGCTGAGATAAAACATGTTAATTTTTGTTGGTAGTGTTATCTGCTAGGTGATGTTTAAGGGTACTGAAACTGAGTTTGAAGAATCTGCATAGCGAGTGCCCTGACACTCCAATATGAAGAGCCTAATGAAGTTGTACAATGAAAGCAGCTGCCACATGTTGAGTAGTATTGTATGCCAGGCATTTTAAACAACATCCTTTAGTTGCCATAACAACGCAACTGTTGGTTATTATTCTAAGCATAGTATCTCCACTTTCTATGTGAGGAAACAGATTTGGTAACTTGAAGCAATTGCTAGAGTTCATTTATTGTCCTCATGAGAAGTCATGCTTTAGTTACCTACTGGCCTTCACCTCTGATAATTCAGTTTTTCTTTCACTACGAGCAAGTAAATTTAAAAACCAGTTACATTGAATGCAGTTTCAACTTCAATTTTGGTAGACATTTTTTTCTTGGAGTATTTTCCATATTAATATCATTAAGAGTATTTACTCCTAGTTCTTGTTTTCTATATTTGTAAAATGAATAGTTTGGTAAAATGGCACTTTAGCACCAAGTAAATATGTTTTGAATTTATGAAAATGCTTATTTTAGAATTGTTCTACTAGAAATATCAGTTGTAAAGCTTCTAATTGGGAATTAATTTTGTAACTTATTGGTTATAAAATCTATTTCTATTTCTGGAGATCTGACTATAGGATAATACCAAAGAGTTGCAGTTATTTTATCTAGTAAATAATAACCACAGTCATAACACTTGACACAATCTCACTCCAAGTTGTTAACAGGGATGAAATATTTACGTGAATTGCTCAACAAAGTAAAATGGAGTCTTAGGGTTTAGATATATATTGTTTCCCCAATAGACCATAAGTTGGGTTTAGTTCACACTGTAGTGATGTTGAGGTGGTATAACTCAGATGGACCTGGTAGGAGACCCTTAGGTTATTGGAAAACTGCCTTTGGAAGTGAATGCTGGTCTCTTACAGTTAGCTTTTGTGATGGAGTTGTTATGAAACCCTGAACCTGACCAGTCTGTTTCCAATTTTCCCTAACCCTTCCACTGTGATCTGCCAGGAGGTCTTCACTAAAGACAAAACCAATGACACCCCCTGATATTGGACTTTAGTCGCCAAGACTATGAACTTTTTACTAAGCAAACTTCTTTGTAAATGTATGGTACCTCAGATATCTCATTATAGCTACAAAATTGCTAGTTTGGCAATTTAAGGATATGCATTATTTTACCTACATCAAAACAAAAATATATGTACAACATCATTATATAAATAATTAATATGTTTATTCTGTAGTTTAACATGAGGAAAAACCAATACATAGTTTCATAGCAATTTGGAAGTTGTCTGTCAAAAAGGGCAATATAGTTTTGGTATACAAATATAAAAGTGACCACTGGTATGTCATAATGTATTTAAATAACACTTCAAAAACAAGACTGTTTGCATCGCGTCTTCTGACTACTTGATTGCTTCAGTTAAATGAGATTGAACTGAAATGACTCTGCATCAGTAAGAAAGTGATTACCTACAATTATCTTAAAATATACTGCATATGTTGGATGCTATCAGTTATCTTGTTTTCCTTCATTATGATTTAACTGCTTTATAATATAGAGCCTTAGTTAAACCATGGAAAATGAAGACACACACACACACACACACACACACACACACACACACACATCTCAAGGGCAGGGCTGTGAAGGTGTATTTTCTGTACTTGAGTACTGTAGCTTGCTTGCCTTGACAGTTTGACAAATGTATTCAGTGACTCCTTACAAGGCCATGTTCTACTGAGTTCTCCCTTTTAATCACTACTCAAACCTGGGAGAGGTTTTGGCATTTTTCAGGACAGCATCTCTCCCTTTGTTTAAATAAACACCCATTATAGAGACTGAAGAATAATTTCACTAAAAGCTATGACCCAATCAAATGAATAATTGAATGGAAACTCTAGAGAGCCAAACGCTCTGAAAAGTGAAGTGGGCTAGTTTTAGGGAGGAAGAAAAGTGGTAGGGGACTGTTTTTGGGGCTCACACTTTATGTCTTTCTCAAAAAAATAATGGAGCAATTAACACTGGTAATCCCTAAAACAAAGCATGAGACTCAGCAGAGCCTAGTGTTGCAAGAGCAGAGGTTTGGGAATCAGCTGGCTCTGGGTTCAAGTCTCAGTTCTGTTACATGCCAGCACTGTCATCTTGGACAATGTGTCTTTAAAATGGGTACAAAAATAGAGCTTGACTCATAGGATATTTGTGGGATTGCATGAGACGAATGGAGAGAAGAGAGCAAAGTGGCTGGAAGCTAAAGCGGGAACTAACAAGGGAACTCCACATAGTTTATCTGGTAGTTAAAAGAGGTTTATTTCAGGGTAATTTACAACCAGTAAAGGGGTTGGTTACAGGATCCGGGACAAGTGAGATGCAGTCCAGCATAGTTCTTTGGAGAACTCTGACTTGGTCTGCAATCCAGCATCCAGGATCATGAGGAGCCAAGAGAGCCGGCACATATGCATCTGGGGTCTTAAGAGCTCCCATCTCAGCCACGCCCCAGGGGCAGGTCATAGGCTTGAGTGGCAGTTACTGGTTGCCTCACTAGGGGCAGCGCTTCAAGGTCAAGGCTGGAACAGATACCCACTGCAGGAGACAAGTAGATTCATAAATATACTGGCTACTCACTAGTATTTAAAATCTCTCCCCAATTATAAATCAATTTAAAAATATACTGAGGATATTAGTAGCCTAGTAAAGGGCTTATATCAAAGTCCTTACTATAAGACAATAACCAACAGCAGAAAAGAGTTTGTGTGACAATTGGGGTATGTTGTGATGCTCACTGGGTAGATGCCCTGAAAATAAGAACAGGGGACATGAATGATATCGTGCCAGGAATGGGAGCACCAGCATCATCTCAACACATGTCAGAATTGAGGCAATCTTTAACAAGATTAATATATTTTTGTCTCACATTCGTCTGGGAAACACTATAAATGTATCCACCTCTGAAGGTTTCATAGCTTCGATCATCTGCAGGATCTAAATTGTGCTACAAAACTCAGCTCTAGTTAAAAGCCAGAGAATGATGCTTCCCCTGAACCAGATGTAAGGCAAAGGGAAGAGGGAGGTGCATGAAGGAGCATGCATCCCTTCATCTCAGGACGTTCCAAATGCAGAGGGGAAAATGGACCTTTATGCATTTCTGGGCATCAGCAAAAGCAAATGCTAGGAAGATTACTCATCAGTGTGATGCCGACATAAATGTAGAGAAATGCATCATGCAAGCACAGATTACTAAGCATCAGTTTAAAACAATGCCAACCAAACTTCAGAAAAGGAAGTTATTCTAATTATCTCACTGAAAGTTTCTAAATCACAAAGTAAAATATGTACCCATGTAAAGGCCAGGCATGGTGGCATGGACCTGGAATCCTAACTCTCAGCGGTAAAGATGTGAAGATCCACAACTGGCCTTGCTGAATTGGAGAACTCCAAATTCAGTCAGATATCTTGTCTCAAAATATATGGATTATGGATGAAAAACAACAGAGGAAAACATTTGAAATTGACCTCTAGCCTCCATAAACACACACACACACACACACACACACACACACACACACACACACACACGTATGTGAATACGTACATTCACAACACCCTCAGAAAAAAGAAACAATAATAGTAGTAATAATCTAATCTAGAGGGGCATGGCAAACTTGGGTTTTGTATATGTTTAATATTCTTAAATCTGGACAAATTTCAGAGTTCTATCTTTACCAGCTTTAATATTTTAAAGTGTTTTCTAGTTGTTTTATAGAATGTACTTCAAATCAGATTATTTATTATGACTGTGTTTGAGTTGTTTATTTTGCTAGAAATATCACTAGTGGGATGTCCTCTTTGATAATAATAAGTTCGGTTACTCAGCTGAGATTTTGGCATTTTGGTGGTGAGCTTAGCCTTTAACGGCTGAGCCATCTCTTCAGCCCACTTGGTTGAGATTTTGATTGAGGTCTGCTAACTTGCTCTAAAGCATCTTATGTCCATTTATTAATGGGAGAGACCATATAAACAGCCTCCTCATTAACATTCATTAATTTTCTTTGCTTACAACTAATGGTTTTCCCATTACATCATTTACATTATACTCAATAATGTGATTAAGAGCTTTCTACTCCACACTTGTGAGTCTACGTGAACTCACACAATTTTTTAATACATTCAGCTTCATTCAAAAGAATATAATTCAATATCACCTCTCACTGACAACATTGATTTATGTGGAAAAACTTTCTAGACAGGGAAGGGAGAGCATCTTTATGCTGCCATCTATGTCTGTTTTGAAATGACTCCATAGTTATATTATTTGACCAATTTCTAACACAATACGTGGACAAATCTAGGAAATGTGCACACAAAACTTTTGTATTCATGTCTACAAATGCTTTTTTCATTTAGTTCTTTCTAGTTACTTGTGGACTAGAGGGAAAGAGGAAGGAAGAACAGGAAAGGAGGGAGGAGAGAAGAGAAGAAGAGGAGGGAAAAGAGGGAGGAGTAAAGAAGGAAAGAGGTGGCAGAAAGAGGAAGGGGGAGCAGACAGAATGGGGAGACTGGGGGAGAGAGATGAAGAGGGCAAAGGAGAGAATAAACATTGACGTTTTTGAAGTACCTCACACAAAATTGAGAACTAGCTTGAAACAGTTCTACCAGTCCCCTTTCAATCACCCTGATGGTTTTACTATCCTCTTAGGTCAACATTATTGGGCAAAACCAGGTTTTTATGGCCTTCCCTGCTGCTGTTCCCACTTAGTTTTGTTTTTAGCTTTCAGTGCTCATGTGATTGGAGACTTGGTGTTGGAACAACCAGAAGTTCTTTCATTTTTAAGTAGGTATGCCCATTTAAAAGTAACCAGATCAGTGCTCCACAATTGCAAAGTAGCCTTTTTTTCCCCTTATGTCTGGGCAAATTTATATGCAAATGACTACATCTCAAATGAATGCTATCCCATGTACTTAGAAGTAACACAAAGCTCTAATTGCAGACTGGGGACTTCTACATTCCTAAAATGGTTCACAAAGATATCATACGTTTTTGCTATCCTCTTCCTTCCTTCCTTCCTTCCTTCCTTCCTTCCTTCCTTCCTTCCTTCCTTCCTTCCTCTTCCTTACCCCTCCCTTTCTCCTCCCTCTATCTCCTTTTCTTCCTTTTAAGTGGTATGCCATCACTGTCCTATTTCTGGAGAATATATTAAAATTTGTGGGTGTCAATGTATAAAAATTATTCCCATATTATTGATCTTAAGGTTGACAATTCTGAATAGTTTAAAATGAATTTTTACCTAAGAAAGAATAAAATAGATTTTTAGTAGTTTTAGTCAGTTCAGTAAAGAAACCATCTCTAATGACTGTGACATAACAACAAGAAAGCCTCTCTAAAAGAAAAGAAGTCTAGGGAGAAAAAAAATCATATCATTATGTCACTTGCCAAGAACCCATTCAGAACTCATTGAACTGACACCACTTATCATAATCCACAAAAGAATCAGGAAGTGTAGGTTTACATGTGCAACTAAAAATATTTCAAGAAGTATATTGATGAGCTATTATCACTAATACTTTGAGCACTGTGGACTTAACACTGTACAGTGTCAATGCCCTTAAGAAATTGAAGGCTGGTGTTACAGCATGTTTCCTCTTGTTACTGATATCCCACCACATACATCCTAAAAATCTTATTCTAACTGAAAAGCATTTCTATAGTTAAAGGCTGAAATCAATTTCTATCTATTTGTGTCATGAAATCTCATCTGATTGTCCACATGCTGTCTCTTTTCTTCTACCTCAGCACCCTTACAGTACTGTCTATTTCTCACTGGTGTGATAGAATAATTGAGAAAAGCAATTTATGAAAGTAAGGGTTTGTTTAGACATACCACTTATGAGAATATGCTCCATCATAGCTGTATGGTGCCAGGACAGTGAGGTGATCAATCACATTGTATCCACAGTCCAAAGGTGGGGAGAGACTTCTGTTCTACTGCTCTACTCTCTTTTCCCTTTGCACTTAGTTCAGGGATCTAACTCATGGAATGTGCTGCCCACATTCAGGGGTAGTCTTTCTCTCCTTAATAAGCCTTCTGGGAATGATCTTACAGACTCTTCACTGGGTCGTCTTCTAAGTGATTATCAATCTGATTGACTATGAAAGTTTGACAAGAAGTTGTCCATGAAAATTAATCACTACGCTTGTATTTGTCATGGCTTCACTTACAGTATTTGTGTGACAGCCTACTGCAAGTTGACAATAATTACTTATTTTCTTTTATTTTGGGTTTTCACGGATTAGCACAATGCTGGACATGACAAAAGATCAACAGCTATTTCAGGATCAAAGGTGAATACAAAAGCTAATGTGACTTTTTGGCCCATGTTACTTGGTTTAGAGTCTACCATCATTCTATGTAGTTAAAGCAAAGACCCTTGTTTTTAGTCTGATTTGTTTTTAATGTACAAAGTATAAGATGAATGTTAACACAGGAGAGGTTGATCAAGTAACTGGAAAAAGATAAATGTTTTAGATAATGTTAAGTGTCACTGTAACTCTCTTTCTTAGCATCCAGTAAAGCATCCAGGCAATGTAATGGAGGTTTCAGCTACCTCTGAAAACACCTACATAGTGAGAGAAGGCAAGAGACACACTGCCCGGTACAGTGGTTTGAAAACATCATCTTGTCAAAGGTCCGTCATTAGGTCCTTAATTTTCCTTCAAACCCTTTGGTATAGGGAAGACAAGGTGTTCTCCTAAAGCTTGGTTCTGAATGAAGTCTTCCCTAGATAATCCCTAGAGAAATCATGATTTTCTTTAAACCAGTCCCATTTTGAGGGACTACAATATTCTCTCTTCACCTAACTCTGCCTTACTCTTAATCCGCACATCACAGGGTTGTAGCAGTACTTCTGGAAGTTGATTTCCTCCCTTGTTTTTGGTCTCTTTGAAGGCTTCTGCAATTTAGAACTATGCCTAGAGGTCATGTCTATTCCTTATAAGGCATGGGCAGACAGACAGACAGACACACGCACGCACATGTGCATACACACATATGCACACATACACCTAGGCAGCAACTCCCACACACAAAGTTACCGTGACATGATAGATGGGTTCAGCGGTCTAGATAGGACTCTCCTCTGGTGGGTGATGGGCATTAATTAGACATTTTGAGTATTCTGATATTTGTTTCTTAACAAAAACAACAACTCAAAAAGAGCTATTATTTATTCTCTTTCTGTTTTTGATGTCCTTGGTTTTGCATATCAATTACTTAGTACATACCTCTCACTGTCCTAATGGTATAGGGGTCATTTGAAAACCACAGGGCCAGGGAAACAATAGAGCGGGTGACATGGAAACTGTAAACAAGGTCAAAAGGAGTCATAGACCTGTCAGGAGCTTTGACAGACTAATGATTTTTGAAACCTATCTACAAAACCACTCTGAAGCTTAGACCAGTCTAATGAGTATTTTTGTGAAATCTAAACACAAGGTCACGTAGTTCACTGATTGGGGGCAAATATGAAAGAATTAAACTACAAACATGACATTCTGGCTATAAATTGATTAGAAACAAAATAAATAGAAAAAAATGGAACAAAGAGCAGGAAGAAATAAGGCTTAAATGTTTTATTTTTGGTATGTGGTGTCTTTTGTATGTGTGTTCTGTGTGAATGTACTTATTAGTAGGTATGTGTACTTCTAAGCACCACATGAGTATGCTTCCATGTGTGTTTGCACATTCATGTGGAGGCCAGAAGTTGACTTTATGTCTCTTTCCTCCATCTTTTCTTTCTTTTTTTTTAACCATGTGTATGTGTGTATGTATGTATATGGATATATACATCTTTGTCCAGTGCCCATGGTGTCCAGAAGTGTTGGGTTTTCCTGAAATTGAATTGATGGGTGATTGTCAGCCACATAAAGTAGGTGTTAGGAAATGAATGTGGGTCCTCCACAAGAGCCAAACACACTCAACAACTGAGCCATCTCTCCAGCCCCACCTTTGAATTTCTGAGTCGGGGTTTCTCACTCAACCTGAAGCTCATTGATTGGACTACTCCAGCTGACCAATGAGCTTCAATGATCCACCTATCTCCTTTCTCAGCATTCTGAAATGATTTTGGTTACTAGTTCTGGCATTATAAGTTTAGCCTTGTTTGTTCTATCTGGATTCAAATTCCAGGGGAAGCACAGAATTACGTGCCTCTAAAATTCATAGCTGGAGCTTTGGCCAAAAATAGGGCTGCATTTGAAGATATAGTTTTTAGAGGATAACTAAAGGAAAATGAAGTAATAAGGTTGAGCCTGATCTAATATAGTTGATGACTTTCTAAGAGGATGAAGAAAGTTAGATCTCTCTCTCCCTCCCCTCCTCTCTCCCTCTCTCCATCTTTCTCTCTTTGTCCCCTTCTCCTCCCCCAACATATATTCTTAGACAGGGCCTCAGGAACATAGTAAGAATGTACAGGTGTGCAAACAAGGAACCCCCACACACATACAAATCAAGTCCAGTAACTAGGGCATATATTCAGTGAAGTATTCTTGAGGAATAACAACCTATATACCAACTCATCCAATTTAGCTTACAATTAGTCTGTAGTTATTTCTTAAGTCCCTATAAGACTTCACAGCCCAATTGGACCAACTTGGCTTTTCTGCTAGAAAAAAAAAATAAATTTAGAAGGTGCCTTGGTGACTTTTGTCACCCATGGCTCCACAAGGAGGGCTTCCTTCCCCTGCCAGTTTCAGTGACAGGAAAGTAGGGGATGAACACTCCATAGTTCAAGTTCTTTGACCTGCTTAGAGCTTTCCATATCTGTGGAGATTTCCTTAAAGCAACGGTTCTCAGCCTTCCTAACACTGTGATCCTCTAATACAGTCCCTCATGTTGTGGTGGCCCCCAACCATAGAAGGATTTTTGGTGCTACTTCATAACTGTAATTTTGCTACTATAATGAATTGTAATGTAAATATCTGTGTTTTTCATAGGTGACCCCCATGAAAGGGTTGTTTGACCCCAAATGGTTAAGACCCACAGGTTGAGAATCACTGCCTTAAAGTATGAATTAGCTTCATATTTCTAAGCATGTAATACCATACTCTCTTTGAATAATAACTCAAGAACATTGGTTTCCACTCTGAAAATACAATCTTTAAACCTGTAAGTTGTATCAGAAGATCAATATAAAAAGTACAGTACCAGGGTAAGCTGGTATATTTTCCCATTAAAAACTTCAAAATGGATCTTGCCCCGGACTTCCCTTCTGAAGCACAGGTGAGTGCCCTAGCTTGCCCCCGACCCCATCCCTGGGCACCAGCCACTCCGGGGAAGACCTGCCCAACTTGGCCCCAGGTTCTGGTCCCCGGGCAGGTGCCCCTCTAGCCCCACCGGGAAGGATCCCCTTCTCCAAGACCCCTGGCAGACCCTGCAGTCTCCACGCCCTGCCCCCACGCCCACCTGCCTGAGCCCCAAGCCTCTTCCTGAGACTTAGAGGCCGGCCCCTCAGCTCCCATCTTGCTCCGGACTTCCCTTCTGAAGCACAGGTGAGTGCCCTAGCTTGCCCCCGACCCCATCCCTGGGCACCAGCCACTCTGGGGAAGACCTGCCCAACTTGGCCCCAGGTTCTGGTCCCCGGGCAGGTTCCCTTCTAGCCCCACCGGGAAGGATCTCCTTCTCCAAGACCCCTGGCAGACCCTGCAGTCTCCACGCCCTGCCCCCACGCCCATCCGCCTGAGCCCCAAGCCTCTTCTTGAGACTTAGAGGCTGGCCCCCAGCTCCCATCTTGCCCTGGATTTCCCATCTGGAGGAGAGAGAGAGAGAGAGAGAGAGAGAGAGAGAGAGAGAGAGAGGAGAGCACCCATCCTCCCCCGGACTTCCCTTCTGAACAAGAGTTCCCATCCTGCCCTGGACTTCCAATTTGGACAAGAGAGCTCCCATCTGGACAAGAGAGAGAGACTTCCTGAATCTGTCAGCTCTGTCTGAACCAAGTGTGCGGATAAGGCCAGGAACGAACCACAAGGAGATGGGCAGACGTCAAGGCAGAAACACATACAACAAAATGAATAGTAATACACCATCACCAGGCCCTAGCCCTCCTCCAACACCTAGACCTGAACATCAGAAATTGGAAGAAGCAGAAGAAAATAGCCTTATGAATGTCATCATGAAGAAGCTAGAGGCTCGTGTAGAGGAAAAGACAAAAAAATGTGAAGAACGCTGTAAACAACTAGAGGAAAGGGCAAACAAATTAGAAGAAATCAAAAAAGTCCTGGAAGAGAACAATAAAATACTGAAAGAAAATCAAGAAAAATCAATGAAACAAATGAAGGAAACAGTCCAAGACCTGAAAAGGGAAATAGAAAAAATGAAGAAGACACAAACAGAGGGAATGCTGGAAATAGAAAATCTGAGAAAACGATTGGGAACTTCAGATGCAAGTATAATCAACAGAATGCAAGAGATGGAAGAGAGGATCTCTAGCGTTGAAGATACAATAGAAGAAATAGATTCATCAGTCAAAGAAAACACTAAAGTCAACAAAGTCATGAACCAAAATGTCCAAGAAATTTGGGACACCATGAAAAGACCAAACCTACGAATAATAGGGGTAGAAGAAGGAGAAGAATACCAACTCAAGGGCACAGAAAATATATTCAACAAGATCATAGAAGAAAACTTTCCCAACTTAAAGAAGGAAATGCCTATGAAGATACAGGAAGCCTATAGAACACCAAACAGACTAGACCCCCAAAAAAAGTCCCCTCGCCACATAATAATTAAACAATTAAACGTACAGAATAAAGAAAGAATATTAAGAGCAGCAAAGGAAAAAGGCCAAGTGACATATAAAGGCAAACCTATCAGAATAACACCCGATTTCTCAATGGAGACTTTGAAAGCCAGAAGGTCCTGGACAGATGTACTGCAGACATTAAGAGACCATGGATGTCAGCCTAGACTAATATACCCAGCAAAACTTTCAATCCTCATAGATGGAGTGAACAAGACATTCCATGACAAAGCCAGATTTAAACAATATTTATCCACAAACCCAGCCCTACAGAAAGCACTAGAAGGAAAATTCCAACCTAAGGAAGTCAGATACAACCTCGAAAACACAGGCAATAGATAAAGCCACAGCAGTAGACCCCAACGAAGAAAAGTACACACACATCACCACCAAAAAATAACAGGCATGAACAATCACTGGACATTACTATCTCTCAATATCAATGGACTTAATTCACCTATAAAAAGACATAGGCTTACAGAATGGATACGAAAGCATGACCCATCTTTCTGCTGCATACAAGAAACACATCTCAAATTCAAAGATAGACACTACCTAAAAATAAAAGGCTGGGAAAAGACTTTCCAATCAAACGGTCTTAAGAAACAAGCGGGTGTAGCCATCCTGATATCCAGCAAAATAGACTTCAAACTAAAATCAATCAAAAGAGATCAAGAAGGGCATTACATACTCATCACAGGAAAGATCCACCAAGATGAAGTCTCAATTCTGAACATTTATGCCCCAAACTCAAGGGCACCCACATATGTAAAAGAAACATTATTAAAGCTTAAATCACATATAAAACCCCACACATTAATAGTGGGAGACCTCAACACCCCACTTTCACCACTGGACAGATCCCCCAAATCGAAACTTAACAGAGAAATAAAGGACTTAACTGATGTCATGACTCAAATGGACTTAATCGACATCTACAGAACATTCCATCCTAACAAAAAAGAATATACCTTCTTCTCAGCACCCCATGGAACCTTCTCTAAAATCGACCACATACTTGGTCACAAAGCAAATCTAAACAGATACAAAACAATTAGAATAACCTCCTGTGTTCTATCAGACCACCATGGTCTAAAGTTGGATTTCAACAACAACAAAAACTACAGAAAACCTACAATCTCATGGAAACTGAACAATACCCACCTGAATCACCAATGGGTTAAGGAAGAAATAAAGAAAGAAATTAAAGACTTCCTAGAGATCAACGAAAATGAAGACACCACATATCCAAACCTATGGGACACTATGAAAGCAGTACTAAGAGGGAAATTCATAGCACTAAACGCCCACATAAATAAGCTGGAGAAATCTCACACTAGTGACTTAACAGCACACCTGAAAGTTCTAGAACAGGAAGAAGCAAAGTCTCCCAGGAAAAATAGATGCCAGGAAATTATCAAAGTAAGAGCTGAAATCAATAAAATAGAAACAAAGAGAACAATACAAAAAATTAATGAAACAAAGAGTTGGTTCTTTGAGAAAATCAACAAGATAGACAAGCCCTTATCCAAACTAACCAAAAGACAGAGAGAGAGCATCCAAATCAACAAAATCAGAAATGAAAAGGGGGACATAACAACAGACATTGAGGAAATCCAGAGAATCATCAGGTCATACTTCAAAAACCTCTATTCCACAAAACTGGAAAACCTAAAAGAAATGGATAATTTTCTGGATAGGTACCACATACCTAAATTAAATCAAGACCAGATAAACTATTTAAATAGTCCAATAACCCCTAACGAAATAGAAACAGTCATTAAAAGTCTCCCAACCAAAAAAAGCCCAGGACCAGATGGTTTCAGTGCAGAATTCTACCAGATCTTCAAAGAAGAGTTAATACCAATACTCTCTAAATTGTTCCATACAATAGAAACAGAAGGAACATTACCAAACTCCTTCTATGAGGCTACAATTACCCTGATTCCCAAACCAAACAAGGATACAACAAAGAAAGAGAACTACAGACCGATCTCCCTCATGAACATTGATGCAAAAATACTCAATAAAATACTGGCAAACAGACTCCAAGAACACATCAAAACAATTATCCACCATGATCAAGTAGGATTCATTCCAGGGATGCAAGGATGGTTCAACATACGAAAGTCTGTCAATGTGATACACCATATAAACAAACTCAAAGAAAAAAACCACATGATCATCTCACTAGATGCTGAAAAGGCATTTGACAAAATCCAACACCCCTTCATGATAAAGGTCTTGGAGCGATCAGGAATACAGGGAACATACCTAAACATAATAAAGGCAATTTACAGCAAGCCAACAGCCAACATCAAATTAAATGGAGAGAAACTCAAAGCAATTCCACTAAAATCAGGAACGAGGCAAGGCTGTCCGCTCTCCCCATACTTATTTAATATAGTACTTGAAGTTCTAGCCAGAGCAATAAGACAACATAAGGAGATTAAGGGGATACAAATTGGAAAGGAAGAAGTCAAGCTTTCCCTATTTGCAGATGACATGATAGTATACTTGAGCAACCCCAAAGATTCCACCAAGGAACTGATACAGCTCATAAACACCTTCAGCAACATAGCAGGATACAAGATCAACTCCAAAAAATCAGTAGCCCTCCTATATACAATGGGCAAAAAAGCAGAGAAGGAAATCAGAGATATATCAACCTTTACTATAGCCACAAATGACATAAAATACCTTGGGGTAATACTAACCAAGCAAGTGAAGGACCTATATGACAAGAACTTTAAGTCCCTGAAAAAAGAAATTGAAGAAGATGTCAGAAAATGGAAAGATCTCCCATGCTCATGGATAGGCAGAACTAACATAGTAAAAATGGCAATCTTACCAAAAGCAATCTACAGATTCAATGCAATCCCCATCAAAATACCAACACAATTCTTCACAGACCTGGAAAGAATAATACTCAACTTCATATGGAAAAACAAAAAACCCAGGATAGCCAAAAGAATCCTGTACAATAAAACAACCTCTGGAGGCATCACGATCCCTGACTTCAAGTTCTACTATAGAGCTACAGTAATAAAAACAGCTTGGTACTGGCATAAAAACCGACATGTGGACCAATGGAATCGAATTGAAGACCCTGACATTAATCCGCACACCTATGAACAAATAATTTTTGACAAAGAAGCCAAAAGTGCACAGTGGAAAAAAGAAAGCATCTTCAACAAATGGTGCTGGCAAAACTGGATATCAACATGTAAAAGGCTGCAAATAGATCCATATCTATCACCGTGCACAAAACTTAAGTCGAAGTGGATAAAGGACCTCAACATAAATCCAGCTACTCTGAACCTGCTAGAAGAGAAAGTAGGAAGTAGTCTTGAACACATTGGCATAGGAGACCACTTTCTAAATAGAACACCAGTAGCACAGACACTGAGAGAAACAATCAATCAATGGGACCTCTTGAAACTGAGAAGCTTTTGTAGGGCAAAGGATATGGTCAACAAAGCAAAGTGACAGCCTACAGAATGGGAAAAGATCTTCACCAATCCCACATCTGACAGAGGACTGATATCCAGAATATATAAGGAACTCAAGAAATTAGACATCAAAATGCCCAACAGTCCAATTAAGAAATGGGCTATAGAACTAAACAGAGAATTCTCAACAGAGGAAACTCAAATGGCTGAAAGACATTTAAGGAATTGCTCAACATCCCTAATCATCAGGGAAATGCAAATCAAAACAACTCTGAGATACCACCTTACGCCTATCAGAATGGCTAAGATCAAAAACACTGAAGACACCTTATGCTGGAGAGGATGTGGAGCTAGGGGAACTCTCCTCCACTGCTGGTGGGAATGCAAGCTTGTACAACCACTTTGGAAATCAATATGGCGATTTCTTAGAAAATTGGGAATCCATCTCCCCCGAGATCCAGCTATACCACTCTTGGGCATATACCCAAGGAATGCTCAACCACACCACAAGAGCACTTGTTCAGCTATGTTCATATCAGCGTTGTTTGTAATAGCCAGAACATGGAAACAACCTAGATGCCCTTCAACTGAAGAATGGATAAACAAAATGTGGTACATATACACAATGGAATACTACTCAGCAGAGAAAAACAATGACATCATGAGGTTTGCAGACAAATGGATGGATCTAGAAAAAATCATCCTGAGTGAGGTATCCCAGACTCAGAAAGACAAACATGGTATGTACTCACTCATAACAGGATACTAGATGTGGAACAAGGATGACTGGACTGCTACTCACATCACCAGGCAGGCTACCTGGAAAACAGGACCCCAAGAAAGACACAGGGATCGCCCAACGACAGAGAAATGGAATGAGATCTACATGAACAGCCTGGACATGAGTGGGGGTAGTGAAGGGCGAGGGTCGAGGGAAAGAGAGCTTGGGTGAGTGGGAGATCCCAGCTGGATCAACAACAGAGAGGGAGAACAAGGAATAGGAGACCATGGTAAATGAAGACCACATGAGAATAGGAAGAAACAAAGTGCTAGAGAGGCCCACAGAAATCCACAAAGATACCCCCACAACAGACTGCTGGCAATGGTCGAGAGACAGTCCGAACTGACCTACTCTGGTGATGGGATGGCCAAACACCCTAATTGTCGTGCTAGAAACCTCATCCAACTACTGAGGGATCTGGATGCAGAGATCCATGACTAGGCCCCAGGTGGATCTCTGGGAGTCCAATTAGCGAGAATGAGGAGGGTTTATATGAGTGAGAATTGTTGAGACCAAGGTCTAAAGCACAGAGACAAATAGCCAAACAAACGGAAACACATGAAATATGAACCAATGGCTGAGGGGTCACCAACTGGATCAGGCCCTCTGAGTGGGTGAGACAGTTGATTGGCCTGATCTGTTTGGGAGGCATCCAGGCAGTGGGACCGGGTCCTGTGCTCATTGCATGAGTTGGCTGTTTGAAACCTGGGGCCTATGCAGGGTCCCTTGGCTCGGCATGGGAGGAGGGGACTGGACCTACCTGGACTGAGTCTACCAGGTTGATCTCAGTCTGTGGGGAAGGCTTTGCCCTGGAGGAGATTGGAATGGGGGGCGGGCTGGGGGGAAGGTGAGGGGGGCGGGAGGGGGGAGAACAAGGGAATCTGTGGCTGATATGTAGAACTGAATTGTATTGCAAAATAAAAATTAAAAAAAAAAAACTTCAAAATGTACTTATCATTGAGACCATAGAATTTGCATTAATTTTCCATCCATTAAGAACAATTATCTGCTGCATGTAAACATTTCTAAATAACTATAAATAAAAACACATCAAGTGCAAATTTCTGTAGGAGATAATAAAATGCCTTCCTTCAAAAACAAAGCAATACTGCATTGTTTCCAATTTTGTGAAAATGGAACAACCATTTATTTGGTTGTTGCCAGTCCTGAGTTCATTGTGATGAAAATGGCCCTAGTTCTTCCGTTAAAGTCAGAAATCAATTCTTTCTCCTCAAAAGATATCTCCTAGTACAGTATGCAAGATCTGGATTAGGTGTTATTCTGCCCATTAGTAAAATTACTCACCTGAAACTGACCAGTAACATAGAACTGTGTTACAAACAACTTTCTGTTAGGGGTGGGATCTGAGAAAACACCGACTGGGGGCAAATATGAAAGAATTAAACCATAACTCTGCCCAGGAGTTTAAGACCAGCCTTTACAACATAATGAGATGATTATTTGTTGTTCGAATCTTAGATGTTTTTTTAATAAAAAACCTGGAGCCAGATATCAGGGTGAAAACTGAAAGATCAGAGAAGCAGAGCAAGCCACAGCCACCACCTATTACCTTACCAACTCCATGAATCCTCTGACTGAAATCCTGAGTCTTTACCGGAAAGGGTCTCAGCAGAACCGCCTTAGTTCCTGTTTCCTCATGCTTTATATACCTTTCTCCACCCTGCCATCACTTCCTGGGATTAAAGACGTGTGCTTCCCAGTACTGAGATTAAAGGTGTGTGCCACCACTGCCTGGCTCTGTTTCCAGTGTGGCCTTGAACTCATAGAGATCCGGATCGATCTCTGCCTCCTGAGTGATAGGAATAAGGGTGTGTGCCACCACTGTCTGGCCTCCCTCTGTGTCTATTCTAGTGGCTGGCTCTGTCCTCTGATCATCATGCAAGTTTATTAGGGTGCACAATATATCACTACAAGTATTTTTTTTAATTTCTCTAGTCAAGTAACAATCTAAGTAGCTATTTCATGAATCATAGACTCTGTGTGCCAGGTGACAATTTTATTGTAAAGCCACTTACAATATTAGCTTAAGTGCTGCAAATATTATGCAAGATACATACTTATATTAACTTAAAATTTCCATGTTCTTTGCTGATAGTATAGCCTCATTTTATCCCAGTTTCTGAGTGTTTCTGGTTGACCTCAAGCTGGCATGAGCCTGTGATCTCTCTTCAAGAATCCACCATTCTCTTCTCTTGTAATACTCCAGATTTCCACAAGACACAATTTGCTGAGTAATTGTGAAAGAATTTGCTGCCACTTGTGAGTGTGAAATCAGTGCATTGGATGAGGGTGTTTCACGATGATTCAGTGTGGTTATATTTTATTTGTGCACCACAATAAACCTTATCTGGGGATCAGAGGACAAAGCCAGCCACTATATTACACATAGAAGTCAGGCAGTGGTAGCACATGCCTTTAATCCTAGCATTCAGGAGGCAGAGATTCATCCAGATCTCTGTGAGTTCAAGGCCACACTGGGAACAAAGCCAGGTGTGGTGGCACAAGCCTTTAATTCCATTGCTAGTTAACCATAGAGGTCTGAAGGTGTGTGCAGACAAACAGGCAGTGATAGAGCTGGGTGGAAAGAGGAAATGATGAGGCTGGATGGAGAGAGGAAGTGAGATGGCAAGGCATGCCAGGTAGTGATGGGCACAGGTCTTTAATCCCAACACTCTGGAGGCAGAGGCCAGCCTGGTCTACAGAGTGAGTTCCAGGACAAGCACCAAAACTATACAGAGAAGCCCTGTCTCAAAAAAAAAGAAAAAAAAAAAGGATGGCAGGGCATAGAAAGGTATATAGGCATGAGTATACATGAAGTATCTCTCTCTCTCTCTCTGGAGGCTGAGGAGTTGGTAAGGTGAGGTTGGCTGCGGCTTGTTCTATTTCTCTGATCTTCCAGCTTTCACCCCAATATCTGGCTCTGGGATTTTTTTATTATTATTAATATGACCATTTAGCAATTGTCTTACAATTCAGGAGTTACTTTCTAATTTTTTCTTTCTCCTCTTCCCCTTAACAGACAGAGTTGATATCTGGAATTCACATGGTTCAGTGCACTCAAGGTATTAGTTACCCTGGATATTAAGCTCAACAGCATGCCATCTTTTGTTTGCTCTTTCTCTTCCCCTGAATCACCCTTCTGTTTCTTCACTGTGATTGTGGTCTCTGCAAACATGAGCAAATAAATCTTTATGTAAAACTACTTTCTAGGAATTTGAATTAATGGAAAGGTAAGAATTAATCACGGCACAAAGACTTTGATTTTAAAGTTCTGAATAATTTTTATATTGTGAAAAAACAGTTACCATGGTCTTCTCTCCCTTCTCCAACCTAGGAATCATATTTGCTGCTTTCAGGCTAGTGTTTCTAAATGTTGAGTACCCCCAAGTCATCATCAGTATCCACTAGGACTATGTCTACCTGAAAATTCTAAGGTCTGACTGGAGACCTACAAAATGGGACAGAGCAATATGTTTGACATTTCCAATAGGTGTTTCCAACATATGCTAAAGTTTTAAAGGCACTGGTTTAAGTATTGTGTCAAATGCCCCTACTCCACAGTAACGATGGGAGCCACAGGAAGGGACTCAAAATTCAGCAGTTGAATGCTGCACATCTTTAATCTGCTACCCACATACTCGTGAAGTGCCTGCTCCTTTGATCAGAAATGGCACAGCCCCTTCTTCTGTAAAGATCTTCAAGCCTTCAGAGGAAGAGAAGTGATAAAGATATCCTACTTAAAACAGGACACTCAGAAGTCATGTATTCTCTGTCCCTTGACCAGTTGTTGTACATCTCTCTTCTAGTCACCATCTACTTATAAAAAAAGCTTCCCTTGATGAGATTTAAGAAATGCATTAACATCATTAGGAGTTCGTTTAATATCATGTCCATTTGACATAATAATGGTAGTATGTTCTCCAATAGTGCCTACTCACAGGTTCTTGGGCTCCAAAACTGTACCAGATATGGATTCCATCATGTGGACTGAACTTTAAATCCAATCATAAAGTAAGTGGTTACTCTTATACCATTTTGCCATTATTGTACCAACTGGCAAAATTTACGACATAAGTTGCTATTGTAGTTCACAGAATTGACAGCTAGATAAAATTGATGATTAATATCCTTTATATGGTAGCTCGCCTAGTACCTTCTGGTGCTATGAAAGCTTTCCAGTAGGAATAAAGCATCTATGTCAGTACCCATTTGATTTATCCGTGTTCTACAAGTGAAGTATGTGATGTCTTCAGCAGTAAAGTTTTTCTGTTATGTTTTGAAGGGTAACCAAGAGGAATGGCAATTGCCTGTAAGGAGATCTCACTGACCAACAAATAAAATAGCCCATTCATGACACTGGGCTTTGGATTTGTTAGCCTGTGGTTTCTAGTAAGGGATAGTGATACCACATTATAGGGTAACTCATCTGAAACTATATATATCCAGTAGTAGTTTCCGTATGAGGGAGTAAAAATACTGTAGAATCCAGAGGTGGTAATGACTACAAGAAAGCAGTGTTTATTTACTGGACACAATAAAGCAGTTGGCATGCTCATGTCTGCCTAAGCTCAAGCCACACAAAATCACAGCATGGGTTTAGGAAGTGGGCATGAATTCTCACCCCTCGATTAGGTAATTTCCTCAAAGTTGGGTGATCATGGAATGGGGGGGGGTGAATTTAAGTGGAGATTTGGGAGAGGAATGGAAATGATTAAAATACAGTCTATGAAATTGTCAAAGCCTTAATTAAAATGCACACACACACACACACTCACACACACACACACACCCCTACCTGAAAGCAGAACATTTTATGTGTTGTTAAAGTTTATGCTTACTAATGTTTTCTACAATATTTGTTTTAAAAATATTTTTAAAAATGAATGATGTTGAATCTAATCAAATCCCCATTCCTTCATATACTAGTATCAGTCAATTTCTATTTTATATTAATACAGGAAATCTTAATACTTGAGTTAAAGTCCTTGTCGTCTTAGAATAGAATCAAGTCATTTAGCATGCGATTAGTAGGCTGCTCTGTAATGTTGGTTATTTTGCTGAGAACCTTCTGTTTCCTCTATATTCATAATAGACAACTGATAATATATCTTTCTCATATCATTTTTTAAACTTTGGCTTTTGTATCACTGTGTTTTACCTACTCACCGTCCAAACTGAAGCAGACAGGAATGATTTCTTCACTTAGTTTCACATGTTACTTACTAGTAATGTTCTCTGAGTCTGTACTGCTCTCCAGGGGGTCAGCAAAGGAAGGGCTGGAAATATCCTCAGGTCAGCACTATACCGGGACACACTCTTCTTTGCTGTGTGAGGTCAAGAGAAATACGAAGGAGGACGCAATGTGCTCAAGCACATCACTGTGTGGTACATGCTCCCTCTGCCACTTTATGTATGAGTGTGTGTGAAATGTAAATAAAACGCATTGTCTTTTCTTTCAAAGGGTTAAATGAGACAAAGGAAGCTCCATCTTTAATGGAGCTGGAGAGATTGCTGGGTTAAGAGTGCTTGCTGTTCTTGTGGTGGATTAAATTTGATTCCCAGCACTCACATGACAGCTCAGAGCTACCTATCACTTCAGTTTCAGGGGATCTGACACCCTCTTCAAGCCTTCATGGGCCCCTTCAATGCCTATGGTACACATAAACTTACACAAGCACATGGCTATATCCATAAAATAAAAAATCTTTTTAAAAAAGAAATATCATCTGCAGGTCCAGTGAGATGGCTTAACAGGTAATGAGATTTGCTGCCACGCCTGTCAAATGAATTTGAGATCTACATGGTATGGGAAGTGCTTATGGTTTTCTGATTTCCAGATGGGTGTTAATTGCCATTAGCACCCTGCCATGAAAATGAAATATATTTTAATATTTTCTAAAGAGGTCAAAGGTATGGGTGTGACACACAAATGATGGATGATAGAATTCTGTATGTTGTTTGTTGACGAGAATAAGTTTCTCTCTCTATGTGTCATATATTCCTGGGTGGTCATTCAGGCAACAAGAGGCATTACTGAAATAAGCTCAAAGTTTTTACCTTTATTTGGCACTGCTTCTCATCTTCTGAAATTATCTCCAGGCACTTCTAGGGCATCTGGAAATTCCATCCCCTCAAAGGAAATGACTCCAATTAAGCAAGGGCTGAGATTTCCTTCACCTAAATATGTTTCTTATTCAATTGCTTTGGGCATCTATTAGAAGATAAGCCAGAAAGATTGTGAAAGGCTGGTTAGCCAATCTCTACTAACAGTTACCACTAAAACTTTCAGACAAACATCAAAAGCAACCAGCAAAGGCCTCTTAAAAATAAACAATGTAATCTAATTAGTGACCTTTGCTTAAGAAAGATTCCTGAGGGCACTAAAAGCCTAAACTATAACAGACAAAAACACAATTTTGGTTTTATCAAGCTTAGAAAACATTTTGTTTTTGAAATATTTGATTAAGAAAATAAAAGGAGCCAGGCGTGGTGGCGCACACCTTTAATCCCAGCACTCTGGAGGCCAAGGCAGGAGGATCTCTGTGAGTTTGAGGTCAGCCTGGGCTACAGAGTGAGTTCTAGGAAAGGCACCAAACCCTGTCTTGAAAAAACAAAAAAACAAAAAACAAAAAACAAAACAAAAAAAAAAAAAAAGAAAAAAAGAAAAAAGAAAAAAAGAAAGGGAACTCCAAACTGGGAAGAAATATCTAAAGTGCATACACCTGATGATGGATGGGCATCAGGATTATAGAAATCTACTAACTACCAATTGAAAAGATGACAAACAACTCAATGTAAATGACGAATGAAAAGATATATTCTTTTTTTATTAAGAATTTTTTATTCATTCCACATACCAACCACAGATCCCCCCTCATCCCTCCTCCTACTCCCCACCCTCAGTCCACCCCCTATCCCTCCTCCAAAATGGTATGGCCTCTCATGGGGAGTCAGCAAAGCCCAGCACATTCAACTGAGGCAGGTCCAAGCCCCTCCCCCTGCATCAAGGCTGTGCAAGGTGTCCCACCATAGGCAGTGGGCTCCAAAAAGCCAGTTCATGCACCAGGGATAGATCCTATTCCCACTGTCAGGGGCCCCTCAAATGCTCCAAGCTACACAACTGTTTCGCCCATGCAGAGGGCCCAGTCCAGTCCCATGGAGGCTCCACAGCTGTTACTCCAAAGTTCATGAGTTCCCACTGGCTTGGTTCGGTTGTATCTGTAACTTTTCCCATCATGATGTTAATGGCCCTTGCTCATATAATCAACTCAACTTCCAGAGCTCGGCATGGTATTTGGCTGTGGCTCTCTGCATCTGCTTCCATCAGTTACTGGAGGAAGGCTCTATGATGACAATTAGGGTATCCACCAATCTAAACACCGGGGTAGGCCTGCTCAGGCACCCCCTCCACCACTGCTAGTAGGACATCTATAAAGGTAAACACAAGGTAAGCAACATCATTATTCCTTAAGGAAATATACATAGAACTACAATGAGTTAGCACTGCAAATCGATTAGAATAAACAAAACTAAGTATGCAGAGAGATACATGCAAACATGATACGGTTCTAGTCAAGATGGAGAGAAACGGGAACACTCCTTCCCCAGTATCTGAAAATACCAATACTAATTACCTTTGGAAAATTATTAGACATTTTCATATATATTCAAATATAAACAGAGCATGTGACTTGGCCATGCTACATCTCCAAGACATTTGAGAAGAAATAAAACTCACACCTGCAGACAGATGTAGACAGGAATATTTATAACAGTTTGATTCACTGTGAGACTGTGTCTCCTAAAAATGTCAGAAACTACATGCATTACATCTCACCAATGTGACTGGCTAAGCATGAGTTTAACAAAGACAATAACAGGTATGCTAACATGGGCAGGGAGAATCCCGTAAGGCCTCAACCCAACACAAAGAACTAAAGGGAACTAAGAAATGCTAAGAGACCATGAAATAGTCTTCCCCAGGGAAGAGCACACCAACTGATTATCTAATACCAAATGGTCAGCCCTGAAGACATGGATGTACAAGTAACAGATAGACTTAACAGGTGATATGTGTGTGTATGCATATATGTTCATAACAACAATTAATGAAAAAAAAAACAGGCATGAATTTGAAAGAGTATGGTAGGGTTTGGTGGGATAAAAAGTAAGGAGGAGATTATGTAACTGTATTATAATATAAAAAATAAAAGAAATTTACAAAAATAAAAGAAATAATTCCATCCAGTAGCCACTCAAATATTCTTAACATCACTGGCAGCATCTTCTCTATCCATTCTCCACAGCAGACAGTCTGGACTTCCGACACAGCTCATTAACAAACGAGCTTACCCTTCCAAACCATTTTCTTTCCTTTAAATTTATTTATCAAAAATTTAATCAGCACATCTTATTTCCAGAATAATAAAAAACTTTTGGCTGAGCTCTCAAAGTATTGTTCGTGTAAGCTCTTCAAAATATGTAGCTTAGCTTTCTGCCTAGTGTACTGCCTGGGAAAATCTCCAGACTTTTCTCATCATTAATAATTAATGAGAAAATTCCCCAGTTTGTGAAATCAGAAAAAAAAAAGACAGAAAAAAATAAATCCAAATAAAATGGAATAAGGGAACAAAAGGTAATAAACAAAAATAAACCAAGAAGAAAACAAAACAGTTCAACAAATGAAGCAAAGATTAGCCTTTTGAAATGATTCTTAAAATTAACAGATTCTTAATAAGCTGAACGAGAGGAGAAGAGTTTCTAAAAATAGCAAATATTTTTGTTTTGTTTTTTTTTGCAGGGTTTCTTATTTGCTTACTCCTAGAGTTTACTTTTTAACAAAATAAAATATAATAAGATAAAGTGAAAAGCATCATATCAAAGTTGGACAAGACAAACCAACAGAAAAATAAAAGAGCCCCCCAAAGAAGGCACAAGAATCTAAGACTCTTTTACACATTCAGGAATGCCATAAAATTAATAAACTGAAACCTATATTATATATGCAAAGGACCTAGAGCAGACCAGTTGTAGGCCCTGTGATTTCTGCTTCAGTTTCTTTGATTTCATATGAGCTTTGCTCATTTGTTTTAGAGGATCTTGTTCTCTTGGTATCTTCTGTCCCTTCCTTTTCCCCAGACTCCTTCTCAGCTCAGGATTCCCTGAGCTCTGCAGGGAGAGATTTGAAGGAGATAATCTAATTCAGAGTTGTGTATTCCAAGGTCACCCTCCGCATAATGTCTGTGGTTCTCTGTATTTGTTCCCATCTGCTGCAGAAGGTGGTCTCGGTAATGATGGCTGAACAAGACACTGGGCGGTAAGTATAGCAGAGTAATCGTTAGAAGTCATTTTATTTTTACTTTTTTTTTTAATCCCATAGGTGTCTGGGCTACCTAGACTCTGGTTCTTGGTCACCAAGCAGTGTCATATATGGGATCCATCTCATGGAGTGGGCCTTAAGTCAAGTCAGTCATCAGTTAGTCACTCCCACAAGGTTTGTGCCACCATCCCCTTAGCATAATTTGTGGGCAGGAGAGACTGTAGTTCAAAGGCTTTTTGTGTGAGTTGATGTTTCCTTTTCTCTTTTGGTAGCCTGCAGAGTACCTATCCACGTCATAGACACTAGAACACTGGCGTGAAGTTTCTGTGTAGGCACCAGCTCAAACATACCGTGTGCTGGTGTGCAGGTGTTGTTTTCAGCAATAGAACATTGCTGTCAGTTTGTGGAGAGCAACCTACTGTCTGAGCAACAGCCTCAGTTGTTTGAGGACTTCCATGGGACCATTTCAGCCAAGAAGTCAATTGGATAAAACCCAGTCCAGGTACTGGAAGCTTGGTTTTGAGACAAGACATGGCCAGTGAGGTTCCATCTCCCTCATTATTTGGAGACCTCATTACGATTACCTTTATATATTGTGGGAAGTTTCCATTGTACTAAGTTTTCACGCCACCCCTAAAATACCCTTCAATTCTAGCTATATCTCCCCTCATTCCCTTGCTGAATCCCATCTCCCCTACCCTTTACTACCCGATTCTCCAGTCTCCCCCCTACCCTCTGCTCCAGTCCACCCATAAAATCTATTCTATTTTCTCTTCCTAGGGATATCCATATATGCCCCCTAGTCCTTTCCTCTATACCTAACCTCTCTGTGCCTATGGATTGTAGCTTGGTTATCATTTATTTAATGGCTAATACATATAAACAAATAAATAGCATGTTTATCTTTCTTGGCCTGGGTTACCTCACTCAGGATGATATTTTTCTAGTCCCATCCATTTGCCTGCAAATTTCATGATGTAATTTTTTTTTATAAGAGCCAAGTAATACTCCTTTGTGTAAATACACCACATTTTCTTTATCCATTCCTCTGTTGAATGGCATCTAGGTGGTTTTCAATTCCTGGCTATTATGAATAGAACAGCAATGAACATAGCTGAGCAAGTATCCCTTTGTTAGAATGAAGCATCCCTTGGGTATATGTCCAAGAGTGGTACAGCTGGATCTTGAAGTAGATTGATTCCCATCTTTTCTAGAAATTTCTGTACTGATTTCCACAGTTGTTGTATAAGTTTGCACCCCCACCAGTAATAGAGTACTGTTCCCCTTGCCCCACATCTTAACCAGCATGAGCTATCACTTGTATTATTGATCTTAGAGCTAAAAATAGCATATATTTTTAAATATCTAGAGTTGCAAATTCAACAGAAGTTAAAGGTCTAATAAAATAAGAAATATTTTCTGTCATATTTAAACAATTAGTTAAAATTGGTAATATCAAAGAAAATATGAATTGCTAAAACTATGCTCAGAGGACATTGAAAACTAAATGTTTAGGTGCCATTATGAAAACTAAATCTATAAAACCCAGCATTCAATCTCCAAATACTAAGTTTTGAAAACCTTGTTAGTGGCCATCATTGACATTAATGAAGTAATTCCAGCTCAATGTACTTTTAAGAAAAGGGGAAAAGTCACACTTCTATATTCATTATATGAACTCCAACATCAAAGGACAAAATGGCATGAAAGTCTGCAAGGTGGGCTCACTGACAAAGAGTTGCAAACTTCCTCAAGTGTCTTTTTAGTGTTTAAAATGAAGTTTAAGAAAATAAATTATGAGCCGGGCAGTGGTGGCACACGCCTTTAATCCCAGCACTCGGGAGGCAGAGCCAGGCGGATCTCTGTGAGTTCGAGGCCAGCCTGGGCTACCAAGTGAGTTCTAGGAAAGGCACAAAGCTACACAGAGAAACCCTGTCTTGAAAAAACCAAAAAAAAAAAAAAAAAAAAAAGAAAAAGAAAAAAAGAAAATAAATTATGACCAAAATGTGGATTTCAGGGATTGCAAGTGGTTTTTAATTAGAATATTAAATTAGGACAACAAATACATTGATGTACACTAATAATGGAATTCAAATATGAAATCTTTTAAATTGATGCGTACAGAGCATTAAGTGTCCCTCAGTGCTCTTAACAAATTAGGAATATTGTTAAGATGATAAACAGCTGTCTCTAGAAACACTTGTAGCAGACAGCCTCAAGACTAAAACAGCAGAAGCATTTTGTAATTAGTCATAAAGAAAGGAAGTATCCCTCTTAATGCCATGTTTTAGTAATGTCCTAGACATTGAAAGCAGAACATAAAAAGTATTTGTATGAGAATTACAAAAGAAGAAAATATTTTCATAAAATAATGTATGAAATCTATAAAAAAACTGTTTGAAATTACCTAGAAATACAGTTTATAAGATCCCTATAAAACCAGGCTGTGGTGGAGCATGCCTTTAATCCCAGCACTCAGGAGGCAGATGCAGGCATATCTCTGTGAGTTCAAGGCCAGCCTGAGCTACAGAGTGAGTTCCAGGAAAGGTGCCAAAGCTACACAGAGAAACCCTGGCTCAAAACAACAACAACAACAACAAAAAGTCCCTATAAAAATAAGTTTCATTTCTGTATTTGAGCAGAAAACAACATGAGCTGTTAAGTTTAAAAGGTACCATGCCCACAGAAGCCCCCAAAACAATGAAGGCTTTTGCCTTTCTTCTTTGGTTGCAGACTAGAACTGAATAAGACCATTTTGCTGAAAGTACCACGCACCTTGGTTGCACGATGTAGAGAAAACAAGATGGAGCTGAGCAAGAAGCTTCTTCCTTCCTGGTTTAGCTTTCACTGTGCCAGAAGCTGTTTGGGGAGAAGTTATTTATGGTCTTATCCAGCTGTGAACTCTACATACTATGAAACCAACATTCAAGCAAGGTGTGCCCATTTTTGTAATATTGGCAATGCTGTTATGGGGGTAATTAACTGTTCTCTGACTGGATCTGAGGCTTGATCAGCAGGATGGAATCCATGCCCTGTAGTGTAAACTTGGTTAAAAAAAAAAGTCCTTAGTAAGGAAGGTCATAGGTTTAGGGAGAAACTAAGCGCTACTGTTTAACAACATTGACATAGCCTCAAAATGACCTCTAAAGACTTATGTTTATTCCCATATATTTTACTCTCAGTCTTAATCAGGGAAACCTTTGCTTCCAATGAATGATAGTAAATACAGACACATGGCAAGTGATAATCAGGTGAACAGCTCTAAATAAGACACAACATTCTCTTTAAAGTTCAGGGAACACTGCTGAAGAGACTGAAAGAATGTGAGTGCTAGAAGATGTAGAGAAGGATTGTGAAATGGCATCTAATTGACAAGACACAGCAGTGCAATCATAAAGCTGAGGTTTCCTGCATTGAGTCTGCACATGAATGGGGCCATTAAAGTCAGGCATGGGTGTAGGCTGAATGGGTCCTACTACTCACTGCAGAAATATTTGTTACTGATAGGCACCAGGAGTGGAAGAGTCATTAACCTCAGTTGTGGACCCACTCATGAGCCTACCAGGCAACAACAGGTAGCTCTTACCCAGTACCCACACACATGACTGTGGTTTAAACTAAATGAGTCACAAATCAAAGTCAAAAGTCACAGAACTTCAAAAGCAATTTGTGGAGATTGGGTAAGAAGGAGGTTGACAAGAATGAGGGATGAGAGGGAGATAAGAAAGGGTGTGTGGAAAAGAATAATCAGAATAAATCATAGATTTGTATAAAATTGTCAAATATCAAAATTGACCAATAAAATATATCATAGCTCATAATTTTAAGTATATAAAATGCGAAAAGTCTAATAAAAATTTAAGACATTTACAAAACAGGTTTTAGTTTTATTTACTTTTTCTGTCTTCTTTTTTAAATTAATTCTTTGATACTTTCATATAATGAGTTTGACCATATTCGCCCCAAACCCTACTTATCCCTGATCCTACATAATCATTTTGTGTCATCTTTTTCTTTTCAACTTATATAATTTGATTTGTGTTGTCCACGTGCAATCACTTTTTCTTTTTAGCTAAAAAATTTACCATTGCATTAATTTGATATAATTTAGGACCTTAAAATATCAAAGATAATTTATAAGTGAACATCATTTCCTCGGGGCAGGGACAGATTTCAATATATGTGTATATTGTGTATATATGTGAACATATACGTACATATTTAATATATATGTGTGTATGCATGAACTATAAAATTTAGATTCTATTCTGATGTTTAAACTATAAGAAGTTTAAATCTTTTATCCATTTTAAGACATACAATTATACCACGATAAGAAAAACAGCACTGTATGTAGTTACAACAGAAACATATTTTTTCTAAAAAACACAATAGAAAGCAGAATATGTAAAATAATCCACATTTACAGAAAGCAAAAGAAGAAAGAACAAGAAAGGGAGGGAAAGGAGAAAGTGGGAAAGAGATCGAGAGGCTAGGGAAGGAGAAATTAGAGCTTAGTCATCAATAGGTATTTCGCAGAAGAAACATAAAAATAAGCGTGACATGAGTTAGCATTCAGAAAGTGCAAGGTTAAATCACATTACAAGTGTGTTGCTTGACACCCCCAGAAACAATTCTCATTTACTGTAAAGCGAATCCATGTAACAGTCATTGGGAGGCCTAATAACACTGTTAATAAGAGAAAACTGAAGATAATTTAAAAGTCTATCAGCACTAGAATGGACAAATTATCTACGGTAGATTCCTAGTAAATGGAAATTAAAACTACAAATGAATAAGTTGGTGAGTCACAACTCCATGGTCAGATGTTGTCAAGATATGGCACTGCATTCCCAAACAATACGCTATATTTCTTCTGAATTAGAACTGTTTTTCCATTGGGTTTGCAACTTGAAATTGCCTTCTTTTTCTTCCTGTGCTAATATGTCTTGTTCTCATTTTAAATTTTTATAGCCTTATCATGCAATTTACAAAAAATAATTATTTAAAGTTATTATGTGGGTGTCTTTCCTGCACATATGTCGGTGCACCGTGTATATGCAGTTCTGGCAGAGAGAGTTGGATACTCTGGGACTGGAGTTACCGACAGTTGGGAGCCACCATGTGGGTTCTGCGAATCAAACCTGAGTCCTCTACAAAAGCAGTCAGTGCTCTTAAACACTGAGCCATCATCAGTCCTCATCTTGCAGTTCTTAAGTCTTAATTCTAATGGGCCTCATTCCCTCAGCTCCTCTGTCGGGGGCTTTCAGTGAATGACTGCTGTTCTCTGGGGCCAATATATGTCTACCGTGCTTTCGTGCATTCACCTAATAGATTCAATATTTTACTTTGTTTGTCTCTGACTTTTCTATTCAATGTTCTCAAATACTTTCCAAAAACTGTGATAAAATGGAAAATAGATTTCTAAGTCATCACTTATCTGAAAATTGATCCTGTCTTCATACACACTTTGTGTTCTCAGTATCTATTTTATGCAAGAACATACTGTCCCTCAACGTTTTATGGGGAAAAAATGCCAATCATTTAATGTGCAATCATTCTGAGAATCTAAAACTTCATGGGACACAGGTAGGCTTCTCTTCTTCAGTGTGCTAGCCTCCTCAGAGAGGATTGTTCTATTATCTGGAAAATCCTAAAAAGGGCTTAATTGGGACCATGTATTTTGGGCTTTGGTTCTTCTTCATGTGGTGATTTCTGCTGGGATCAGAAGTCTAAATCATCCCTGCATGCTTGTATATCCAGGTGAGTCTCACTCACTTCCACCAGATAGGAAAGTCCACCATGACAGTCTTTGCATCCTTCTTTCCCACTTGGCTAGCTGTAGCTGGAATGTTTCTCAGTTCTGCCTGGCCCCACGGTCCCACGGACACTTATAAAATAATCACTCCAAGGCTTATATTAATTATGAACTGTATGGCCTATGGCTTCATCTTCTGGCTAACTAACTCATCTTAAATTAGCCCATTCCTATAAATCTATAAATTGCCACGTTGCCATGGCATTACCAGTCTGCTGGCATCTTGTTGTTCCTTGGGCGGCAGTCTGACATCTCTCCCAACTTTGCCTTTCTCTTTCCTGCCTCTAAGCTGCCTTGCCATAGGCCAAAACAGCTTATTTATCAACCAATGGGAATAACATACATTCACAGCATACAGAAAGACATCCCCCCAGCAGCTAGCTTTGATTTTTTTTCACATAAAGACCATTTAGGGATGCTCACATAGACAATATTACAAGAAAACAAGCAAATGCTACAGGCTTTTCTATGTTATACTTCCAATGTCATGAAGTACCACTCTTACTCATCTGTTATAATGCAGAGCTAGGAGACATAGTCCATTTGGGAGTCTTCTTTTCATGGTTAGACATCCTTTATTCTCAACCATCCCTATGATCCATGAATCAAGGTAACTCATATTTTATTATTTTGGTATGGGGACCTGACCCAGGATAGCATACATGCTAGTGAGCTCTCTATACTCCTCCTCCACTGACTTTAATACAGTGTGTGCTGCTATTCCAATTTCTTATCCTTTAATAAAAGGCTCTGAGGCTCTGTTCTTATATTAGTAGCTACATTTTTTAGCTTGTGACAGCTACTCAAATATTTGATATGCTTATTGAAAAACAAACTTGCTTTTGATTCTCTTTATTTTGTCTGGGTGCCTCAAAAAAAAAATGATGCTTTGCTATGTCAACAATAATAGAAAATAATTTTGAATTAAGAGCTCTGATATCTCTAAGTAACCTGGTTGTTGGCTTGTTTGCTTACCAGAGTCCTCAGTCTAGTCCCCTATGTCTTTGAAAATATGCATTCCTTTTGCCTCTTTCTTCGAGGCAAATTGCCTTGTTGAAGTCAAATTTCACCGTTAAAAAAATGCGTGCATGCCAACAAACTATGATCTTTCTCATTGACATTTAAGCTCAAGCCAGGCATTATCTTTGCATCAGCTGTGTTCAATTAAATTTCCCAGTCTGTTGCTGGTAACTGGATAAACATCTCATTCCTCTAAAATGTCCCAGATTTTTAAAACTATCAACTAATATCACAGAAGCCATTTAATGTAACAATTGTAATTTAGATTATTATCACTATATATTCTTATTAGCTGCAACTTTTCTTATACCAGAATTTCTCCTCACTAAATTTTACCACTTTCATTTTTGTTATTTGCCCTTTGTTCAGCCTATTTGTGTAATAAATGTGATTTTCTTTTCTGTACAAATTCAGATGGTACACCTCATGTTATGACATTTGCAGATTTAGTTACCAACTGCAAAACATCTGAGGGAAGTCAGAAAAAAAAAATTCCTGAAATAGATTTGCTTTGCATTTGAAATGTATTTACTCATTGGGATGCAACATCTCATTTACAGCAGCGGCCTGTGGAAATTCCCAGTAGGTGTTCCGGGGCTGATAAACTCATTCCAATAAGTCTGTACTCAAATTAGCATAAAAAGAGCAATTGCAATCACTTACCAGAGTGCTTTCTTTTGTGCTTGGAAGCAACAGGAGGACTTAGGCATTTGTGCAGTTCAAAAATATCAGTGGAAAATAATGGCTCTGAGTCCTTCTGTAAGGTCCAAGAAAACTACAGGATACTGAAAAAATTAAACATCTCTAGAGGAGGAAATTAGACTCACCAGCTAAATGGATTTTAAAGGAGTTTGAATGCTACTGATTGCAAACAGGGGTGCTGAGGAGATTCAGTTTTTATAAAGGGGAAATACACAGAAGTATTCAGAATTAATTCAAATATCTCTGAGATAAAGCAAACCCTAACCTTCAAGAAGTCATTCAATGCAGTCAGCGACATTCCAAGAAGGGAAAATAGACAATATAGTGAACACAGGGATGTGGAAAACAACATTTTCTCTTACTGTGTCTCTAGTTTTACAAGCCAATGCCCAAGGCTAACATCACTGGCAAGAATCCTCGCACAATAGTCTACAATTACAGTAAAATATCATTGTCATATTTATACCTTCATAGTTGTAGAACTACAGTGTTCAAAGGACTGCTTGAATTTACCTGGGTTTCCTTTTATTTTTGTGCTTTTCCCAGATTAAGAAATGCATTAGGCCAGTGTAGGATATAATGCCCAAATTCAGAAATCATAAGCAGCAAAATCAGTACATGAACTAAAGTGTTCTGACAAATTGGCTTTTAAGAAATGTAATTACTCAGAGAATCAAGAGATGACTCAGCATTTTAGAGCACTTGTTGCTCTTGCAGAGGACTCCGATTTGATTCCCAGCACCCACATGGTAGCTTACAACTATCTATAACACCAATTCAGGGCATCATATGCCCATCTCAGACTTCTGTGGGCAGCAGGGCCACACATGGTACACATACATATATGCAGGGGAAACATTCATACAAATAAATCTAAAAAATGAAAATATGAGTATTAATCAATTAATCATCATAATATGTTTCACAATTCTGGGTTTTACAATTTCACACCAGCACATGTTGTACTCTGATAGCATCCACTTTCCCGACTCCTGTCTCTTTGTGGCTTTCTTATTTCTCAATAGTTACTCATGATACTGAGAAATTCATGCTTTTTTATCAAATATTACAACAGGTAAGTCAGAGAATCCCCTATGCCAATTTCTGAGTCTAGGTCTTCTGTTGTTTGGATCCCTGGACTAAAAGAGCATTTCATATTCATTTGGAAGATAAATTTGAATCCAGATCCAAAGTTGTGATTAAATGAAATGACAATTATCTTCCAAAATTCAACTTTGTAGGGTTCCCTCAAAAATAATAAAATGTTTAATTGTGCTACTGTAGGAAAAAGTGAAAAGACTGAAAAGTGTAACTTAAAACCATCACTTACTTTAAACGATAATTTTTTAAAAATGTTTTCAAATGGTCTAATAAAATCACATTTCAGAAGATTAGTGAGCTCTTTTTATGGATCCTCCTAGTCAGTTGGCCCCAAGAAGATGAAGATGAATATCTCCTTCCCAGCCACCAGCTGTCACAAACACATTGAATGGATGAGAAACACAAGCTTTGCACTTTGGGTAAGAAGCGAATAGCCACAGGAGTAGCTGCTGATGCTCTGGGTGAAGAATGGAGGATTATATGGTCTAAATCAGGGGTGGCAACAACAAACAAGGTTTTCCCATGAAACAAGGTGTCTTGGTACATGCTAGACTGCTAGACTGCACCTGCTGTTGAGTAAGAGGCATTCTTGTTATAAACCAAGAAGAACTGGAGAGTGGAAGTGCAAGTCTGTTTGAGGATGTCAATCTTAGTGTTGTTCTCAACTAGGTTACTGTGGAAAAAAGGGGGAGAAGGATATTCCTGGACTGGCAGATACTATTCTGTCTTGGGAGCTGGGGTCCAAAAGGGCTATCAGAATCTAAAAGCTTTTCAATCTCTCTAAAGATGACAATGTCTACCAATATGTTGTCAGAAAGCCATTAAACAATGATGTAAGAAGTCTAGGACCAAAGCATTCAAGAGTCAGAGTCTTGTTATTCCACATGCTCTACAACAAAAATGCCATTGTACTGATCTGAATAAACATTCACTAAGTTAGAAAGCAGCTGGAGAATATGCTAAACTTTTGGCCAAAGAAAAACACCAGGAACAGATTACCAAGAGACATAGGCTGTTCTTGATGAGAGCTTCTTTTTCTGAGGCCAGTCAAAATTAAGTCTTGAAGAGTAAAAAATAAATGACGAGATCTTGGAACAATAAAAGATTAGTGAAACAGAAATTTAATAATGCAGTTTATTACTATGGATATTTTATAGTAAAAGAATACTTGCCAATGGAATATTTTGTTTCACAAAGCTTAAACAGAAACATGGAGCTTAACCTTCTAATAGTTATTGACTTAGACACATTTAAAACTCAGTGTTAGGAATTTGGGAAGGAATGAGGTCTACAGGAGGTGTTGGGGGGCAGGAAGGGAGGTGTAGATATGATGTAAATGCAATATTCATGTTTGGGAAATTATCTTCTTACTATATGTGATTAATTCTTCCATCAAAGAACAGCTTCTTTAAAAAAATGAATTTGGTACTTTTCCTCTTACTTTTCTTTCACTTATACTTAATAATTTTATTCTTCTCTAGCCAAAACAAGAAGTTCTTCCAATGTTAAAATAAGGAATGACATCCCTGCCATAATTATCCTTTCAATCATGAAGTGCATTACCATACATCAAAGCTAGACTTGCGTATTAAAGTTATTGCAGTTTTTTTACTTAACATAGACATTTTGTTTCCATAACTTGTTTTAGCTGGATTTTTTTCTAGGTTCAGCTCGATTCCAGATTGAACATATAATGGTTTATGCTTCTTATACTGGCCTAGTTTTCATATCAGTAGCCATATGTTGTTCAGCTTATACAATGCTATCAAAGTAATATTTCACTGAAATCAGTCTAAATTAATTTTGTTGTGTTGTAATTGCTGCTGTTTTGGTTAATTATTTCTATTACTTTTTAAGATTATAATTAGATAATTTACTTCTTTCATCGCCTCCTTCCAAATCTGCCAATATACCACTCCATGTTCTCTTCCAAAAAAAAAAAAAAAACTCACAAAATTTTAAAAATTAAATTAAAAACTCAAATAAAATTTCTGCTAATAATATGAAGTAGAAAAGAGCTGGAGGGGGGCCGAGGGAGAGGGTGGGCTGTTCTATAAACAGCCAAACAAGTATTAGAAGGTTGATCTCTCATTCAGAAAGACCAAACAGTATCATCTACTCAGTTCTTAGTTTTGAGAACTCTATTTCATACAAGAAGAAAAAAAGGCCAAAAGATGCTATAAATATTATAATATAAATATTAATGTATAAGAGATACTCACCATATGCTCATGTATGAAGAAATACACCAAATAAATGAAGTTTATGAAGGCATTTACCAAGATGAGGTATTTCCTGACTATTAAAAAGACCTCCTTTCATTCAAGCAGTTCAGGTAGAGCCTGGATTAGATGATGAAATTTACTTCACAGTTGGACTCTGTGTGTCAGGTTCACTTATTGGCAGCAGTCCCGATTCATGGCAGCAGGCTGCAGAGGACTCATGGCCCACACCCTCAAATCACCACATCTGGAAGGAAAATTCTCTTCTCATACCTGCTCTGACAAATGCCCCTGAATCTCATTATTAGTTATTTAATAGGTTTTGGCCCCCAAATATTCAAGGGAAGCAGCATGCTTCTTTGAACTGTTTCATTCATCTTGGCCCCCTTTACAGCCTTGACTATAAATCTTTTCCTTATCTTTGCCTATAGGTTTCTGTCATGCTGTCAGCTAAAAGTGGCCTATAAAGCACCTGTGAACAAGCCTATTCATCATGAAGTTATGTTCCATCCTTGTTTCATAATCTTTGTGAAGTGTATTACATTCTTACAGTTCCTGGTATCAACCCTTCTGCATGTAAGCCATGTCCCCTTAATGTCTTAAATCTTGGAGTTCGTGGACCAAATGTCAGTTCTTGGAAGAACATTTATAAATAACTGGGAGAAACTGCCTTCAGAGAGTTTCTAGCTTAGTAGAGGAAGGAGTTGGGTTTGACTCCACCAGAGGCAGAGAACTGCCCAAAACAGAGGCACTGTTTCTCAGCCTGTGTGTCATGACCCCTTTAGGTGGTTGAATGACCCTTTCATGGGGAGTGCATATCAGACATCCTGCACATTAGACATTTACATTATGATTCATTACAGTAGCAAAATTACAGTTATGATGTAACAATGAAATAATTTTATGGTTGGGGGCCACCATAACAAAAGGAGCTGTATTAAAGGGTCACAGCATTAGGAAGGTTGAGAACCACCAGTCTAGATAACAATAATCTTCAATCATATTGAACTGTCATCTTAAGAGGAATTTAGAAAGTAAATTACACAAGAAACAAGAAAACTCAGAATGAAGGACTAACTTACCTACCTGTACAACTTCTCAGTGGCACTATTTCTCCGATAGTACCATGGTCCAATCACAGCATTGTAGACGAAGCAGCACTTTTAAAATGTTTGATGAAAGAAAAAAATTATGGCCTTAAAATTCCTTTGTTCGTCTTTTACAGTCAATGTGACCTCATAAGATTATTTCAGTGGGCTTACATGCATTTTGATGTTGGTGTTCTAAGAAATTGGAAAACTTAGTGCAAGAGGACTTAAAATGGTGTCCCTTCAGCTTGTAATAAAGTTTTTCCTCAGTTCACTTGTTTTCTGTTACTTGCTGGAGGTGTGTCATCGTTTTACTAAAATATGTACACATTTGTTCACAACAATATATTTTCAAGGTTCAAAGCATCTAGTTTTATTTGAGGGCTCCTGAGGAGATAGTCACATAGCAGAATAGCTTTGATTAACAGAGCTAAAAGCTTTAGAATTGTCTTGTAGTAAAACAGACACATCCAGTCACTTTTCCCTTCTTCCTCAGTTTTCAGTGAAGAGAGTGCTATGATTTTGAAAAGAACATTGCAACAATATGAGTTATATACACCCAACCATAGATTAACTACAGTCATGGCTTCTGTTTCCATCTGACCCCAGTGACTGAGTTCACCATAAAAACAGACTTACTGGCTGCTGTACCCTTCCACCTGCTGTGGACAGTGCGGTCTGTATTATCCTGTGAGCAGATTTACTGAGTAATGATGCTAGAATAATAGAAGAATTTGGATGAATTACTTAGTTCCATTTCCCAAGCCATTTACCCACAAAGAGCCTTAGGTAAACAAAGGCTCTGGCTTAGAGTGAATAATTCCAAGGACAGAGAAAATCATTTAAAGGTTGAGAAGGGAAGTCTGCAGCTAAACATTTACTAAATTGTAGGCTCCTGCATTTGAGGCAAAAGGATATCTCAGGCCAGAATTTGTTCTTTTCTTTCAAACCATGTAACTACTTCAACAGTCAGCTTGTCTATTTGAAACTTGCTATTAAACATGCTTCTCAACTCAGAAAGCATCTTGGAAATGATTTCGAAGTCCACTTAAGCTTCAGATATCCTTTAGTTCATCTTGTGCTGTGTTTGTCATGCTTTTAAAATACGGTGAATCTAGGCCCTTCCCACACACCCCACCTCCAATAGCAGCTGTGAGGGAGCTAACTGCCTGTCTACTTGCACTGGGGCTCTAGAAAATGACACGAGTCTTAAAGAAATCAAATTACTTTAAATGAATTTAAAACGACAGTGTTCATTGAACACAAGTCCTAGTTTCACAATATACTCTAATAGAACTTCACCTGAACTTTCACACGGTTGTAACATTCCTGTTGCCTTGGGCCTTCATATATACTTGACCCTTGTAACTCCAATACCCTTTGCATGGTTACATAGGTTCCTTGCTCAAAATCTACCAGCTCTGCAAAAAAGTTATTGTAACTATCTCTATTATGTTCTTTTATCAATGGATTTTTACTCTAGGAAAATTAGTTTCTATCTTCTCCCAGAAACTCCAATTCCTCTGAAACATGCCTTGGCTTAGTTTGGCCCTTGGTAACAATTAGGAAGTCTTTTCCTGATAACAAATGAAAACCCTTAGTAACCCAGCTTGTCTCTAAGTAGTCATTAATCTCTCTCTTCCTAGGGGACCAGTTAAACAGACTCTCCTTTTGTCAACAAAACATTTTTGTTTTTTAATAAAAGAACTGTCATTTCATCAGAACTTCAAATGTAGAACAGTTCCAGACAGAGACCTGTTTAGGATAACAGAAGAAATCTTAACAAAATCTGTTAATCAATATGGTCAAAGAACTCTAGTTTACTGAAATATAAATATGAAGCTGTCTTTATTTTTACAGTGACTGCTGTCAACAGCGCTTTAGCACTGTTAAGTTTAATCTTTGAGTAGTAAGCTTTACTAATGGTCATTTAGAACCAGTCCATCACCTCTGGGTGATTTCAGCTATTAAATCTGTTCAGTACAGATAGTCCTCCAATTTCACATGGAGGACTATGCTCTCCTCATCCTTTCCTATGATAGCTATCCGGCTTGCTCATAAGACTTCGGCCAATGCAGAGGTAAAGATGTTAGGATATTTCTTCAATTTCTTCTAAGACCAACTTACTTAGAAAGGACTCAACTAAGGTGAAAGGATGTTACAAATACTAGGCTTATATGAGGCACTTGATATATACTTACAAATAAATATCAAAATTTAATTAACTCCATCAAATTATTTGCCAACATAGGAGACTTCTATGCTATTTTATACTATATATAAAACATAAGATCTATCCTGCTTCAGACCAGACCTACTAATGATTTTTACTTCATTGTGACAACTTCACCATCAGGCAGTACCCCCTTCTCATGCTAGGAGTCTGAAATGGTTTCTTGAACTTACTTCCCTGGTGATGTCACAGACCTAGGGCAATAGCCCTTAATTAGTTGCCTTTCTTTTTTGCTCTCATAATACAGAAGCATCATAGTGCACAGCATGGCTGGTTTCTCATTTCCAGTTTTTTTTTTTTAAATCAATTCTTACTAAATCCATTGCCAATAAGTATACTGAACTCTAAGCATCCTTCATGTGTATTTTGGCTATATGTGAGTCTAGACTTCAGTTCTATGGATACACCATCATATGGCAAGATATTGTAGTTCTCAGAAGTAACATACTGTTCTGTTATACTATCCCTGGGGACACAGGAACAAATGTACACTCACTCCAGGGAACCCAGCACAGATTAAAATAAGGGTACCACCAAAGTCCAATTTGATGAACCAAGTTCATTGGTTACTTATAGGAGAATGGCCCAGGGGCTACTTATAGGAGCAGGAATGACTCAGAGGCAATTGTCATGTGAAAGCTCTCCCAGGTTAGATGACAGCTCCTGAAAGCGGGAGACCTGCTGCACACACACAACTTGCAGGCACTTGACAGGTTGGAGTGCATTTCTTTAGACAGCTCAGTTAGTCTGAGCCTCTTGCAGTCAGCTTTGCTGATCCAAGAGTGTCCCTCAGGACTCTTTTACTGCTTTGATAACCTTGAAGGAGGAGGAGCCTAGTGCCTTTGGTCAATTTTATAGACTTCCTGAAGCTTTCGGGTTGTTTCCTTCTAGAGTTTTAATGAGTTTCCCTGCAGGATGTAATATTTTTGCCTTCATTTAGAACATCCTGATTCTTAATGAGCTTCCTTCTAAATTGGCATGTTTTAGCTCAGAGGAAATTGCTACATAATATACTCTCTTTCCATAGTGCAGCAGTCATCAGCAGTAAGCTCCCTCATGTCTAGAGAGAAATGGGCAACGTTAATTACCTTTAAGACACACAAGGTGCAGATGCAGTCATTAAACCTACACTGTATGGCCACAATAACATGAAACCGCTTATTAGAAGTCTTTATTTAAATGAAGAGCTTCCGGAGGTTAACAAGTTCATGTGAAAACACCAAAGTTATAAAACATTTGTCATCCCTTTCATACAGAATCCCACAAAACATATACATTCTCTCTATTGCTATTATTGCATAATGCTCTGTCTCTAAACTCATTCCCAGACAATAGTGATCCATTGTCACTCACAAGAACCATTGGTCTTGACATGTTGAAGTTGCCACTATGATTTCTGCCCTATCTGGCAACTTAACAGTGATGAGCAAAGGTTTCAAATAGTATTTCACAACATCCTGTTACAGCTCACACTATTGTTCTGACTAGAACATTTATATATATAAATATATATATATATAAAATTGGGGTTGGAAAGATGACTCAGTAGTAAAGAACACTTGCTGCTTTTGCAGAACCAAACCTAGGTTTGGTTCCCAGCTTTTATAGAGGTAACAAGCTTCTGTAACTCCAGGGAATCCAGTGCCCTCTTCTGGCCCCAACAGGCACTGCATACAAGGTTCACATATATACAGTTCATTTACATACATGTAAGCAAAACACTCATACATATGAAATATAAATATTTTTAAAATAAATAGAAATTAAAATAAAAATATTTATATAGAATTTATTTGGAATAAAAATAATGGCAATTAATTATAGGGCAGCTAAAGTATATTCAACACAAGGAAAACCCTAATTATTTGTCAGCAAGGCTATAAACATGTGATTATTTTGAGACAAGGACTTATAGGATAATTTTCTCATGGAAATCACGAATTGCCCATGTATTCAGGTTTCTAAGAAGTTTTCTAGGATGTCATAGTTTAACCTGCGTCTGGCTGAATTCACTGCCTAGGTAAAGGCAAATTACTTAGCTTTGCTGGGCCTCAGATTCTTCAGGAAGAAATGGGGGCAGTAATAGATTCAGCCTTACAGGGAGATAGTGAGAGCTGGATACAATGTTAAACTCTGAACCTCATCCATCTACATACTTAGGGAAACATTGGTAAATGTTAACTTGTAGGAGTAATGTATCAGAAACGTATTTGATCATAGAAATACATATTGAAAATTATAGGGCTAATGGTAGATTTAATTGAGGGCAATTTTGTGGAAGCATTATTTGCGGGGAAGGGGGGGCATTTGATGTTGACCTTGCATATGCCATTCAATATCTTGCTCTGAATTTGAGGGCATTGATCAGATAAATTTCTGGGAAGTCAAGAATAGTTTGCTTCTCCAAAAAGCATTTTTTTTAACCAATAGGAACAGAAGCTTGCCCCATGACTCTCAATAAAGATTGGCACTCTCAAGTGGTCAGTTGTGCTGAGGCTGACGGATGGAGAGCATAAGCAAAAACATATGTTCTCAGAGCAGAAGGGACAGGCATAAGAAATGTGCAAGGAAGAGACTGCCACAGTCATGGAAACATGGTGCTAGGCTAGGAAGGGATTGTGGTGATATATTGTGTACCCAATAAAGCTTACTTAGCAATCAAAGGAAAAAGCCAGCCACTATATTAAACATAGAGGTCAGGCAGTGGTAGCACATGCCTTTAATCTTAGCATTTAGGAGGCAGAGATCCATGTAGATCTCTGTGAGTTCAAGACCACACTGGCAACAAAGCCAGGCACGGTGGCACACGCCTTTAATCCCAGCACTAGGAAGGAAGTAAGATGACAAGGCACAGAAAGGTATATAAGGCATGAGTAAACAGGAAGTCTCGTTCTTGAGGCTGAGGATTTCATAGAGGTAAGCTAGTGGCTGTGCCTTGTTCTGCTTCTCTGAACTTTTAGCTTTCACTCCAATACCTGGCTCCAGTTGTTGTTGTTGTTGTTTCTATTAATATGACCATTTAGCAATTCGTGTTACAAGTCCAAATTCTCCATTGGAGCAGAGATCCCCTCTCAACTATCCCTGCCAGGTGTTGCTTCAGTCATTAACATACTTTCAATAATAAACACTCACTACTTGTCAAGAGAGTGGCCTGCAGCTAATTTTTAGAGTTTTCTTTGTTATATTAGCTGAACACAGCAACCAACTGTCCATATTGACTGTGGTTCTGCTCTGTGATGCAAAACAAAATGACCCTGATCCTTTTCTCGGTTGCCAATCTTTGTTCACAGCTCTATGTGCAAACAACACTGACTCTGTTGCCTTGGTTTAGACGTATCCAGATCACAGAGAATCTCAGGAGACTGAGCTAATTCACCAACCTCCATTTCTTTTAATTCTGGCATTACCAGTCACAAGCATCACACTTTAACTTTTATATTAAGTATGAATGAAATATTGTGAAAGACACTCCACTTTGTTCTTTACTCTACACTCTATTAGATTCTAAATCCATCTTCAGGTAATGTTAACATAAATTTGTATATAGTATTTCCTCATTGGATACAAGCCAACAAAGAACCTGCATCCAGTTCATAGAACTCATATGCTACAGATCTGGCAAATTGCAAACATATACTATTGGATCATACAGTAGGAAATTAGATTTTTCTCTGTGTGATTGTGTGCTGAATACATGATATACAGTTTAAATTAGAAATGGCTTGCCTAAACTCTGGCATGGAAATTTTTTTCTAATTTGCATCATAGACTTTGCTGAATTTGGACTCGATTGTGAAAATGGCCATAATTTAAAGGAGAAGATAACTTAAAATTCAAGGAGGAAAGTCAATTGATTCTCTATCAATTATGTTTGGTGCTAAGTGCTCCTTGGTGCAAGGAAGTGAAGGATGGGGCATAGCTGTAGTCTTATTCTTACACACAGTGCTTTTAGGACCTCATTCCTCATATCTCAACAAATAAATATCAAGAGAAATAAGACTGAGGGTCTCTTGATTTGTAGGAGCAAGTGTTCATCACCTCTCTCTTGACCACACTGGAGAGGAAAACCAACCTTATGATCCAAGAAATCTATCATTAATGATATCATCAATGATATTATTAGTAAATGGCAGGTGAATACCAGAAATTTATGACCTTGATGGGAAATTAGTTTTTCTTGTTTTCAGATTGGAATTTCAAAAATAGCAATGATATATTTGTATGTAGAACACTTCTCTGATAAACAAACATGCATGGATCATATAATGGTAAGAACAATAGCATGACAATATTTCAACATTGAAGTAGTTTAAGGATTTATTGCATTTGTGTGTGTGATTATATGTGTCTCTTTGGGCATGGATGCCATGTGTGCATGGGTGCAGGCAGAGACCAAAAAAGGCATCCGATCCCCTGGAGGTTAGAGTTACAGGAGGTTATGAACCAGCTGATATGGATACTGAGAACTCCAATCTTCTGAAAGAGCACTTTATCACTGAGCTGTCTCTCCAGCCCCATATCAAAATATTTTACAGGTTTTAGCCAGAATGTATCTCTCACGGTTGCACTGAACCTTTGTCCTGTAGAAAGAAAAATATTCAGTTCATCATAAAAATCAGTCTTTACCCAGGATTCTATCTCTCTGTGACACTTGAAAAACCACTGCTTTTCATCGCTCAGACTGCACTCAAGCTTAGCCCATTTCAGAGCACTGCAAAGTACCTCACAATAGCTGAGAGACGGAGAAAGTGGACTAATAAAGTGACCTTATTTAACTTGGATATCTTAGTTTTATACTACTATCAAAAGTAAAGGAAATTAAATTTTAAGAACACATTTGAAAATGACCCGAAAGTTCATTCTTGAATCGCAGCTAAGGAAATGACCATGAGACCACAGTTCACAGTGTTCTATCTGAGATGCTTATTTTATCAGTAGGCAAAAGTTTCTCATGATATTACAAAATTAATAAAAACTAAAGGGAACACAGAAATGAAACACTGAAATTCTAAGTAAACACAAGTTTCAGAATTAGTAGCGTGGAACACTATATATTTCTTCAAAACTTTGAAAGAAGGAGTTAAAGAGGAGACAAGAAGGTGTATTTTATGATATACCATAAAATAATGTCTTGAGAATGGGTCTTGCCTCCTTGTGGGGGGCTTAGTCACAGACTTATAACAAATACAGATTTTTGGTAACTCATACATCTTAAAAATGCTGAGCCAAGCACCCCTCAACTTACTCTTGGTTAAAATGGGCTGAGTGTTTGGGTTTCCCAGCTCAGGGAACCCTGGGCTCTCTGCTTCTTGTCTTTGAATGAGCATATGACTGTGAATGTGGTCAGGAAGCAGAAGAGGCCTCTGCTGGGAAGTGTTTACTCGACTGAACTGGAGAACCTCTTAGAAATGTCCTTCCTGGGAGGTGCTGTGTGTCTGTTAAGGGATTCTTTCTAAACCTAGAGCTGCATGCATGAGGAGAATCATGGGAAAGCCTTCCAGCTTCCTTCTCTTGTTTTCCATGTCCTTTACCATTTCAGTTTGGGACTGACTTCCTGCAGCTCTGTGTAAATCCCCCATTCCTTACTAACCTTAACGCTGCGGGCCTTCACAGGGGATTTTCTTTCCCCACAATGAGACTAATGGCTAATGACAGGCTTTGGTGAAGCACCTTCTTGCATATTACTTGGATAGAAATCGTGGATTATTGGTATACTTCTCCAACAATTCTATGGAAGTTGTTAGAATTACAGTAGCTGGACTCAATTCAGTAGGAAACCAAGGAAATAAAAATAAAATATTAAAACAAAATAATTGATGTGACAAGAAGCATTAAGCATGAGTGTTTATCCTAATCTAAACAACTATAGAAGGAATATTACAGAAAAGATTTTTAATTAAGAAAATCTTTTCAACTTTTAAGGTTTAGGAACTTTACTATCAGGTTCCATGAACTTTGTAATATCTGAAGAATAGAACTAAAAGAATATTGGGGATGTTATATCTGATTCTAAAAATGTTTTCTCTCAAAACACTAGCTCCTACCTAAAACCTGCTTTTTATCTCAATTTATATTTTCTGGCAACTCAAAATCTTGACATCTTTTGGCATAAACATTGGTATGTTCATTTGTGTGTACATTTTGTATAGGACAATGTTGAGTAGAAGCCATTACAGAAAATGTGTCATCCTTGTCTTGTTCCTCATTTTAGAGGAGAAACATTCAATGTCATCATTAAATAAGATGATAACTATGAGTTTTTTGTATTGGTTATCAGATGTCAAACTGATGGAAAGGAGGGGAAGCATCTTTTCCCAGGGTAGCAAGCAGATGTCAAGAACTGTTAACATCTGCTAACATCACTACAAGTTTATAAGTTATTCAAGGAATATTGTATACAACATCTCTAATATTAATTTAGCTGTAAATAAAAAAAAATGGCTGCCTTGAGTTAAAGGACTACCAGTCAAATGGCCAGCCACACTACCCTTATGCCAACACCAGCCACTTGTGATGGCCATGGGCAGCTTGAGAAACTTCACAATGATAGCCAGCTGGTTGCCCTGGTTCCTGAGAGTGCAGATTCATCTAGAGCTGTTTGAATGAGTTTATATTAGGGGTTCCATTATCACAATCCTTAGATAACTCTGGATGGTTCAGTAACTACTTTTACTTAGGGTAGAGGGGAACATTCCTCTTAGTGGCCTAGCAGAAGGGAGCCATGACTGGTGCTAAAGAGGCATCATTATTATTGGCCTACATACCTCTTCTCTGCCTATTTAAAATGGCTTCTCTAGCTCAGAGTATCAAGCAATTAGAGATTGCTTCATAGTATTCACTTAATATAACTTAAAACATGGGAGAGGATTGCAATATTAAATCAAAGTTGAATAATTAAATGTAATTATATATTTGTGTATATGTATATATACAATTTCCAAATTGTTCTGTTCTGTCTATTACTGAGCTGTTTCTACCACTGGTCCCTTGTGAGAGGAGATACACAGAAATGTAGGACACTGACAACAAAGAATGACTCTGGTTCATCTCCTGCCTACTGATTCCTGCCATTTCCACTGTGTCATGATTGTTGTCCTCTTGATTACTTGTAATTATGTTTGCAGCCACCATGATATTCTGTGGGAGGATTTTAAATAACCAATTGAAGTCTAGGATTTTGCAATGAGCATTATTATCTACTTCATTAGCATTTCTTATTGTGCTGCCATAGGGTGCTAGATTATCTAATCACCAGGTAACACCCACACCACAGACTAATCTTCATTCTCTTCTCCATTTACTTTATACAGAAAAATAAGCATCAAGAACTACATACAGTATATTGATACTTGGGTCATGTTTAAAAAATATCTATGTAAGACTTACTATAAATATTTTTGAAGATGAACATCTACTTGTATATATAAACCATTGACACAAAAGAAATATCAAGATAGAAAATAATAACCTAAACACAGCTAATATATTACTCCATACAGACAAACAATAACACAGCAATTAAGAATAATTAGAATCATAATGCAGTCTAAAGTAAAGGCTTGGTAAGTATAACTACCATTTATGAGAAATGACAACTTACTGCAAAATAAAGGAGACTCAGTATGTCAAACTTGCAATAGCTTTCTCAAAACATTCCACCTTACAAGATCATTTGCTAAGTATTAAAATTCACAATGGCATTTAATAGCCATTTTATGAAGATTTCTTCAAACAACAAAGTAGGCCAATTACATGGCTCAGTGGTAAGAGCACTGGCTGCTCTTCCAGAGGACCCAGGTTCAAGTCCCAGCACCCACATGGCAGCTTACAACTGTCTGTAACTCCAAGATCTGACACCCCCACACAGACATCCATGCAGGCAAAACACCAATGCACATAAAATAAAATAAAATAAAATAAAATAAAATTTAAAAAAAAGAGAGAAAGAAAAAAGAAACAGACTATCCAATGTAGTTCCTGCTGTCATAAATATTGCTTTATCCTCATGACTCCTTTCTATATTAATGAGTCACCTTACCAGGACAAGTGGGCCAAAGATTCCAAACACTTGTAAAAAGTCTAAGCCTTACCAAGTATGTTCTTTCTGTTATGGGGAGAAATCTAAGATGGCTCATTGGACTCCTCAGGCATACACATCCTGTATATGGGACTGTAAACAGGATTGGTTTTATTCTTGTAATTAAATCAAATAACAAGAAAAAAATTAATTTTATAATGGGAGGTTTTCTACATGGGTGTAGTCAAACAAATCTTTTGACAAGTTAATTCTTTGAGGATTTCATATAATGTACTTTGATCATATTAAGCCTCCTTCCCCAACTCTTCACAGATGTATCTCATCTTCCCTACCCACCCAACTTTGTGTTCTAATATTTTTAAACTCATGGAATTCAATTTGTGCTGTCCCGATAGTCTTGGGCATCTAGGGGTCATCCACTAGAGCACAGCTTGAGTGACTAGGGACTACATCCTTAGGGCTTCTCCTAGCAGCTACCAATTGCTGAGAGAGCTCCTCAGCTGTGGGTAAGATGTCATACTCACCTCTCCTCTCTAAGCACTGATTTTGTCTGGATTGAACTTGGGCAGCTTTTGTGAATGATGTTTAAACGACTGTTAGTTCATATGTGCGACTGCACTGTTGTATCCAGAAAGCACTATTTTGCTGTAGTCTTCAAAGGCCTCTGGCTCCAAGTCTTGAAAAGAGGACTCATAATACAGTTGTCTTATTTGTAGCTCACCTCTCCACACTCTCTTATTCTCTGCACTTTGACCAGTTGTGGGATATTGTATTGATTGCCATTTACTGCAAAAAGAATCTTCTCTGATGAGAGTCAAGAGATAGACTAATGTATAGGTCTCATGATAAGTCATTAGGAATTGGTTTAATATTATGACTATTTAGCAGAATAATAGTAGTAGGTTTTCCCTTAGTGCCTATGGCCTCTCTAGCCACAGGTTCTTGGCCCCAATAATAATGTCAGATGGCTGGCTGTTTTGTTGTGGAATAGGCCTTAAATCTACACACACAATACTTGGTTGCTCCCATGATATTTGTGCCACTCTTGCAGCAGTGTGCATATCTTTTGGGGACATTCATTATTGTAGTTTATAGGGTTTGCAGCTGAATAAGAATGAGGATTACTTTTCTCCTCCAGGGATGTTCACAGTGCCTCCAAGTGCTATGGGTATTAGGCAATGGGGATGAAGCTTCTATGGTAGCATAACCTGATTTCTCTGTGTTGCGTCTCAAGTATGTTGTGTCGTACAACAACAGGGTCTTAATGTCAAGTTCTGGAGGGTAACCAAAAAAAAAAACGTTGGCAATAGCCTGCAATATTTGGAAGCCTATGAGATCTCACTAGTTAACAACTCCTAAAAATGTAATAAAGTTTCAGCACTTGGTTTTTTATTTGTGATGTCTAGTATGGGTATTGTCACCCAGTTATAGGGTAACTACACTACATTTAAATTCTTTTGCTATGTATGGATGGATTTTTGGAAGTTTCTGAAATAGTAGCTTTCCGTATGATTTTTTTCAAAAGATCTTTAATGTTAATCATTCCTCCCATGTTCCCTTCTCTACCCTACCTTCTAACCTTCCCCCATTCAACCCTTCTTGTCCATGATTCCCCTTTACCTTTTGTACCACCGTGTTCTATCTACCTTCTCTTGAAAGACCTCTGTCGTGGTCCATTACTAATTTTGTGACCCTTTGTGGTATCCCAAATGAAACACACAAGCATTAGTGGCTCAGTGGTACAATTTTCACCTGTCAAATAAGTTTCTTAAAAACGCAGGATTTTCTCTGGCTAGTGGCAGGGAACAAAATATGAAGTATGAGGATTTGGCCAAGGATCTCTAGCTTGAAGTTTGAGAGAATCATGCAAAAAATAATCAGGTAGCCCCAAGTTGACAGCAAGTGATGGTGCAGATAGACATCTAGACATGAGCAATGGCACAAGAAAGTAATTTTGGGGATACCATGTTTTACAGCTGTGGTTTTCAAGGATATGGGTAGATTAACTAGCTGCAAAAGCTACTTGATGTCTCCATAACCACAAGGATAATGGCTTTTGCTGAAGTTTCTTCCAGGAAAAAAGTAAAACAAAAAGAAAATAATTTTAAATATGTACATGTAGACTTAATTATAAACAAACATTTTAAACAGAATACCCAAGCCCTGTAGTTGACAATAGCCTAAGCCTCACTGTACTGGATCTTTCACATAGCCATTTGGACCCCTTTGTGGGCTATCAAGTAAGGTCTAGGTGATCACATGCACAGTGAGCATCAGATTATGCAAAAATTGGAAGTATCTATCATTGTTCCAAACTCCATCATGGGGACAAAATTAGGAAAGCAAAGATAATCCTCTAATGACTTTCTGGTTTTGAGTGATTGTACCTTCCCTAAATAAATTTAACTTCTACTATTCTTTATGTGCTGTCCACATTTTTTCTTGTGATAGGATAAAAATCAATGACCCAATGTACCCCATAACTTCTTGGTGTCATGATTTGGATCTACTTTCTTCTGGGACCCAGTAAAGCAAAATAGTCTCTCTCTCTCTAGTCAACATTCTTCTGCCTCTAATCATTCATTCTCTTTCCTTCTCTCCCTCTGTCCCTCTTGGCATCTAATAGAGGTTACTTGCCTCCTTTGCATTATTCATGTTTCATGTATTACTTGAGTGTTTTTCTTCAGATTGCATTCTCTGTTACAGTAGCCTTTCCTCTCCTTTGTATGGCTGGCCTCTCCTTTCTGTCTTCCTCCCCCAATGCTACCTATACTCTGTTTAATTACGACAATGGCAAAGTATATCTACCTCATTTCTTCAACTGGTGTTGAGGACCTGAGGAGTCTAAAGACTGCTGAATAATCTTTTATGTGGCCTACAGTAATTGGACACAGAACTTACAAGACTAAATTCTTTTGAGATTGATCAGGAGAGTAAATTTTTTGGCACCCAAGGAAATTAATGTCTTTCCCAAGGAGAACTGTTAGATCTGTGGGACCTCTTTAGTGAAGATTAAAAATGGTATCAACAAAGAAAACTCTTGCTTCTTTAATTACATTTTGCTCTAAGTTCAAAATACAACCATGACAAAGGAAAGAGTTGACTTTTTATGTTATGGTTAGTGTGAATTACTAAGCTAAGGAATAAAGGCACCTGGTCTTTCAGACTGTATGTTGTCCATCCTTTAGAAAGGAGGAGGGGACTGAATAGGCTTTTGGGTGAGTTCAAGATGATACAACAGGATGTGCAATGTACTACAGTATCCCTGCCCTAGGTCAATTGCTGCATGCCACAGTTCAGAACTAAAATTATCTCACTGTATAATCAGTATTGAATAGCAATCACATTGACCCAATGTCCTGTCATAAGTATATTAGAGGGTTAATCATGTTTATACTTATTAGAGAATTATAACCTTCCACTATTTTATAGACTCAACTTCTAGTTATTTCTAATGACAAAATTTATCTGTCAATAAGAGTTGAACTTCAATAAGAAAACTATATTTCAAAGTTGCCAGGTGCTCTATTCCCCCATACATGCATAGCCTCTCCATCTTCAATATCCCTCCACTGAAGTAGCACTTTAGTTAAAATTGATGAACAGTATAAGAGTCCATAACCACTCCAATTTCACTCAAGACTTCATTCTTGAATTATTTATTTATTCTTTATACTATCTGAATTTCAACAAATTTATAAGTCTATGATTCCATTATTTTACTACTATGAAGTATATATTTCCTGGCCTAAAGTACCACTAGGTACTATCTATCATCATTTAATTGCTTTTTTTAATTGTTTTATGCATTACTTCATTTTCCCTTTTTCTGATGTCATACAGTTAGAACCTCACAGTACATAGCTTTTCTGTAACAATTTCTTTACTTAATACCAGGCTTCTAGCTTTTTTTTTTTTTCTTTTTGGCTTGATAGCTTATTTACTTTTATTCCTGAATGTGACTCTGTTGCTAGTTATACCCTTTTATTTGTTAACCCATTTCCTGAAGGTCTTCAAAGTTATTTTCAGGTGTTGGCAGTTGAAAATGCACCTTCTGTAAACACCCATTTGCAGGTTTTTGTGTGGACATGTTATCAACATCTTTGTGTGTGTACCAAGGTGTATCATTGCAGGATTATATGGCAGAACAATGTTTATTTTTTAAGGGGTTATCAAACTACTTTTCAAGGTGGCTGTACCATTATATATCCCCATCAGCAATGAACAAGAGCAACTGTTGATGATTGTCTTATAAGCATTAGTTGCTGTCAGTGTTCTAGAATTTGACCATACTACTAATAATGTCACACAGCATTATTATTCAATTTACATCTCCAATGATATCTGATGTGAAACATCTTTTCTACTTGACATTTATTTTTACCTTATGTGAGGTATCTGCTAATGGCTGCCATGATTTGAATATTGTTTGATCCTCCAAAGCTCATAGGTTGGGAACTTGGTTCCCGTGGTGATGATATGGAAACCTGTTAGACTTTTAATAGGTGGAGTGATGCTTAGGGTAAACAAGGATGTGTGTCTTGAGAGAAATTACAGGACTCAAGATGCTCTGCAGCTTCCTGTTCAGAGAAGGATCACTTCCTCCAATGCATATTTTTGCCATTTGCCGTGGTACACCTGCCAGAGACTGTGTTGTGCCGTTAGACTTCCAGTCTCTAATGCTATGAACTGAATAAAACAATTTTCTTTATTGAATTAGCCTCCATTGAGTATTTTCTTATAGCTGCAGAAAAGACAGGGCCCTAGGGGCTGTTGTTTAATTAGGTGGGTTAATTTCTCATCATTGATTTCTAAGAGTCTTTTGTATAATTTGAATAATGAGCCTTCTTTATCCTACTTTTTGTATACCCATTCTTCTAGTCTGTGATGTGTCTTTTCATTCTTTTGACAAAGTATTTTTTAGTGTACATTTTTAAAAAAATTATTTCCTTGCTTTTCTGAGATTATAATATGATCACACGATTACAGTATACATATACAATATGCTAAGTCTGTATGATATTACTTATATGTATGTTTTCAGGACTGACCATCTGGTATTGGATAACCAATTGGTGTGCTCTTTCCTAGAGAAGACTATTTTTCCCAGTCTCAGCATTTCCTAGTTTCCTGTAGTTCTCTGTGTAAGGTTGAGGACTCCTGGGCATCCTTCCCACTTGTTCATGTTAGCATGTCTATTCTTGGTGTCCTTGTTCAGCTCATGCTTAGGCAGTCATATCAGTGAGATCTCATGGGTGTAGCTTCTCTGACATTTCACAGCAAACTCCTTGTTACTCTGGCTATTACTGTCCCTCCCTCACCCCCACTTTTCTGCAGTGATCCCTGAGCCTTAGGTACAGGGGTTGTATTATAAATGGGACGGGACTCTATGACTCTGCATTTTGGTCAGTTGTAGATTTCTGGAATGGGCAAAGTTCTTGACCATCTCTGGATTATGACTTGCCTCTTTTAAGCACCCATGACTAGTTTTGTATCTAAGAAGTCATCACCATACACAGGGTGATTTAAATGTTATCCTGTGTTATCTTCAAGGTGATTTTTTTTAATTTTTCTTATTTTTTTAAATTTTTCTTTATTAAGAAATTTTCTACTCACTCCTCATGCTATCCACAGACCCCCCTCCTCCCTCCTCCCACCCCCAACTCTCTTTCCCAAGCCACCTGCATCCCCACATCCCCCAAATCAAGGTCTCCCATGGGGAGTCAGCAGAGCGCAGCACACTGAGCCTAGGCAGGTCCAAGCCCCTTCCCACTGCACCAAGGCTGTGCAAGGTGTCACACCACAGGCACCGGATTCCCAGAATCCTGACCATGCACCAGGGACAGATCCTGATCCCCCTGCCTGGGTGCCCTCCAAACAGTTCGAGCCAAACAACCATCTTCCATATCCAGAGGGCCTAGTCCAGTCCCATGAGGGCTCCACAACCACCAGTCCACAGATCATGGGTTTCCACTAATGTGGCGTGTTCCATCATCTCTGCACATGATGTCCCATCGTGATCTCGAAGTCCCTCGCCTGCAGTATCTCTCCTCTCTAGTCATCAATTGGATTCCCGGAACTCAGCCTGGTGCCTGGCCGTGGATCTCTGCATTTGCCTCCGTCTGTCACTAGACAAAGGCTCTGTGATGACAGCTAGGTTATTTGCTAGGCTGGTCACTAGAGTAGATTGGTCCAGGCACCCTCTGGACCACTGCCAGCAGACCTTCAAGGTGATTTCTATTTCTCGACTTAGAAGTTAGACCTGTTATCAATTTTGAAATAAATTTCTTTAAAGGTTCTGTTTTTTAAGACTCAAGAGAATTTTTGTTCTTTAGTTCACATGGATGTCAGAAGCCTCTCTAAGATGGTCCTCCTGCCTCAGAACTTTGCACATATCCCTGGACCTCTGAGTTACAGTTGAACTGTAATGGTCACAGGACAAGCTGCTCTTAGTAGCCCATCACTGCTGATGTTTCTGAAAACTGCATAGAAGGACAAATGTCATATTTAGGCCATCAGAAGCAGTGTTCCAGCTGCTTCCCAGGGATTCTCATTACAACTTACAAACTTTGAGGTCTATATCTATACCTTCCAGGTTCAGGAAACAAATGTTTATGGTACTTTGAAAGCTGCACATCTGTAAGACTCTTCTAAACTATGCAAATATCAGGCTAGTCTTTAAGTACTTTAGAAAGTCAGCAGTATTATCTTTCCATTTTAAGATAAAGTAACAAAGGCAAAAAGAGGTTGTCATTTTGTATAATAATCTCAGGGCTAAAAAGTGAGAGAGCCAGTATTTAGCTTCATCTCCCTGCTATGGAAAATGTGGCCTATAAGCTGCACTTTCCACCTTCCCTGGGAGCTTGCTAGAAATGCAGATCCACAGGTGTGGTGGTTTGGAGAACAATGGCTCCCATGGGTTCATGGGTTTGAATACTTGGTCTCCAATTTAGGAAGAATTCGGTAGTGTGGCCTTGTAGGAGGAAGTGAGTCACTGGGTGCAGGCTTTGAAGTTTCAAAGCCCTGCATGATCCTCAATTTTCTTTAGGCCTCATCATTGTGTCTCCAGATGTGAGCTTTCAGCTACTGCTCAAGCACCGTGACTGCCTACCTATTACCAAGCTATTGATCATGGACTCTAGCCCTCTGAAACTCTGAACGACAAATCAAATGCTTTCTTTTATAAGCTGCCTTGGCCATGGTGTTTGATCACAGCAATAGAAAAGTAACTAAGGGAACAGGCCATCTCAGACCTCCTAGATTAGGATTTTCATTTGGACAAATTCCTCATGGAATCTATATATGTATGAGGGTTAGAGAATCAGCATTCTAAATCCCAGTAATGTGCCAACTCTCTGTGCATTAAATTATTTAAATTTCCCAATAAACAACCAGGTAAGATGCCAAAATATTCATAGTATGTATGAGAAATACAAGGCAGAAGCAAAGTGCTCAAGGTTCCTTGTCTAAGGACCAGCAGGGAAGGAATTCAAGCACAAGTCATCTGAGTCCATAGACTTTGCTCTGTCTAAATCACAGCACTGTGTGATTCTATTTCAAGGCAAATTCCAAATTATTGGTTTATAGAACAGGAATGATTTCTAAAAGATACTTGCTGTTTTGTCTGCTTTTTGGTAGGAACATCACCAATCTCATGACAGGATCTGAGTTACTTCTTCAAGATACTTGAATGCTTTTTATAAATTCTTTCGCTGGAAAAGAAATCCAATATCAAAAAGAAAGCCTAAACTCCCACAAAATCAATTAATCATCCTGAACTTTACAGAGCATATTATTTGGAAAGGGAAACAAAACAAGACAAAACGAGTTTCCATTACTTTCTACTTGCTTTTATTTTGATAATGGGAGAAACAAAAATTACTTTCGGCCGGGCGGTGGTGGCGCACGCCTTTAATCCCAGCACTCGGGAGGCAGAGCCAGGCGGATCTCTGTGAGTTCGAGGCCAGCCTGGGCTACCAAGTGAGTTCCAGGAGAGGCGCAAAGCTACACAGAGAAACCCTGTCTCGAAAAACAAAAAAAAACAAACAAACAAAAAAAATTACTTTCCTAAACGATTGTATAAGATGGTATTCTGAGAGCCATCACAAGGTTCTCTTGCCCTTATTCATGTGCCTTGCTGGCAAAGGGTTCATGACTTCTTAGTACTTTCTCTGAAGAAGGAAGTAGAAACACTGTGACATACAAGGTAAGTTGAAGTTAAACAAGTTTGTCACTGAAAAGATGCTTTAGTTCTATAAGGAGACAATTTCCTAAGCACTCCTTATGCCACTTTATCTACACTATCTAATTTAATCTTCACAAGGAATCTATGAAGATCTTATCATTGAAAGTGGCCAATGAGTAAAGATGTCTAAATCTGAAACTTCCTGCTCTTATTCTAGAGTCCATGAGCTCGACCTCCATGACAGATTCCAGCTTTAGTTTCACAAGCTTCGTAACTTTATTAAAAATAAGAATAAAATTCTGTAGTGGGTAACTGTTCCAGCTTTGACCTGGAAGTACTATCCCCATTGAGGCTTCCAATAACTGTCATGCCTACCAGGCGGGGCCGAGAGAGGAGCCCTTAAAACCCAAGATCCAGATGGGCCGGCTCTCTTGGTTTTTGGATCCTGGACGCTGGAGGTAGACCAAGCACAGTTCTCTAGAGAACACCCCTGGACTGCACTTCACCTTTCCCGGACCCTGTAACCTACCCCCTTACTTGTAAGTTACCCTACAAAATAAATCTCCCTTTTAACTTCGTGGAGTTGCCTTAATACTTCTGCCAATAAAATTTCATTTGTTCAACTGAATTTCTTGTTTGATTGTTCTAGAAGACACAAGCTGTACTCAGCATGGACAAAATTTATTTTATCTATCAGCAACTTACAATTCAATGACCTATTATCTGTACATAATTGGTTTGTATACCTATTTTTCTATAGCTATGTGCTTGGAGTCTTATAAGTATTTCTCAGGTAAAAGGGGTAGCAAGGAGCACAAGTTTAAGAAGCTGTGCCCAGAGGAACTGGTCACCGTGTTGAAGCATGTCTTTGTCTCAGACTAGGTGCCTCTGCTGCACTTAAACTACATTTCTCACAGGCATCTTACATGCATACTCCTTTGAAATCATGCCACTATATAATTTAGCATTTTAATCATGTTTTAAAATACTGAAAATAGGGAGCCTTTTGTAGGTTCCATGACATTCCTGAGAGACAAATGAATCTTCATTTCTGGTCTCTGAACTATTTATATGTTCTTCTCGGCCAGAATTTCTTTTTATTTTTTCCTTTGCATTTTTTGTTTTTCCTTCATAATTGAATATATTAGTCAAGTATTTGTTACCTTGCTTTGTTTTTTCTTTATCTATACTTAAAAACAGTTCACAATACTGTATGTCTCACCAGTTGATACTCTTCTTCTTTCTTCTCTCTCTCTCTCTCTCTCTCTCTCTCTCTCTCTCTCTCTCTCTCTCTCTTCTTTTCTTATTTGTAATGTTAAGATACCCAGACCTGTGATAATATACTGGAGTCTCTGTTTTTGAGTTGTAAAATGCAGTTCCTCTTGGATCATCATCATTCAATCCAGTGATCTTTTTATTTAGATACATGTTCAGTATTCTAGTGCTCTTGTTAGCCTTGACCGTCAACCTCACACAGCCTAGAGCCATCTGAGTGAAGAAGCCTCACCTGAGAAATCACCAAGGTCATACTGGTCTGTAGGCTTGTCTGTGGGGGATCGCCTTGATTGTTGTTTGATGTAACAGGGCCTAGTCCACCATGAAGATTACTCTCTCTAGGTAGCTGGCCCTGGTTTTATAAGAAAGGTAGCTAAGCATGAGCCTGTGTCCAGGCCAGCAAGAAGGATTCCTCCATGATGTCTGCTTCAAGCTTTCACTGAGTTCCTGTCCTGAAGTTGCCCAATGATGCCATGTCACCTGTAATCAAAATAAACCCTGTCCTCATCTAACATGCTTTTGATTGGCATGTTCATCACAGTGACAGAAAGGAAACTAGAACGTGTATTTAAAATCTCCCTTTACTATCAGAACACGGTCAAAAGAATGAGTCATAGTGAACAATGCCTTGGGGGACTGTGAGAGAGGCTCCAGGAAAAAAGGCAGAGGGCCTTTTACCTCAGGTGTATTTTGTTCCCTGGACTGTTCTTGGGTGTGCTTTTGTGCCTCCTGTGTTAGATGTTTACATTCAGTTTATAAGACACGTTTATTCTTGTTGGATGTCAGAACACAGCTATAGGACCCAATTTTGTCAGTGTGCCCTGAATCTGGATATGGCCTTCTGCCATGCTTTAGTGCTTTCCCAGGTATAATCTATAGTATGTACCAGGCATTGTGTTTAAATTAATCTGTCCTGAGAAAGTTTTGGGAAAGGGCTGCTCTGTTAATATATATTATGTTTTATTGGTGTTAATTCATGTGTTTCTGTGAATTCAAACAACCTTCCTTGAATCATTGCTTTCTTTATTATATCTGTGTATAAACGTATACCAAAATTGAAGAAAGTTGTCTACAGCACTAGACTATGGTCTGCCCCATTCTTTCAGGTCCTCAGATCCCATGTTCAGCAGACAAGATCTGCACAGATTGGCTAAAAAGTTGACACTTTACCATCACCAAAGCCAAGTAAACAGCCATTGTGGATGCAAAATAGAAAAGAGGTGTACTGGGGAGGTGAATAAGTGAGTAATGTTTTGAGCATTAGAGGCATGTAATGGGTATTCATCTTATTGTATGCCCTTATTGTGTTAAGCAGTCATAAATAACACATGTACAAATAGGGAGATCTTTGAATATTGCCTGTGGGTCATAAGTTGCCAATTCAATGGCTTTGAAAAAAATTCATCTCTCACTGTCTCTACCTACACTCAATTGTCCTGATTTTCCATGATATTTCTAGTTTATAAAAGAATTGGTTATAAGCAAACTATAAATATGATATCTGCCATATATCATCCATAAATATTTTGAATTCATGAGAGTGTAGTTAATAGGCTCTTAAGAAATCAGTGTATTTGCAATATACAAAAGCAGATTGGTTTCAGTGACCACTTTTAACTAGATGGTAGAATTGAACAATCTTCATTCATTTGTGTCAGAAATACATTCCAAAACAGAGATAAATCTCCTCAATCATGCCTCTTTCTATTCCAAAGCAAACTACCTTCTTAAAATAGCAAAGTGATTGCATTTCTCAAAACCAAATAAGGTCAAACTTTTTTCTTATTGTGGTAAAACAAGATTAAACCCCAGCCATGTGTTTGTTTCTGTTTTGTTTTGTTTTTCCTTTTTAGACATCAGGATTTTGAACACTGAAGGTGGTTTAAAGCATGCAGTTTATCCTTACAAGTTTCAACTTAGCCTCAGAAATATTGAAACATTTAAAGGACACAGTGTGTTACACAGACCCTGATTGTCTAGAATAAGTGAAGAGACTAAAAGCATTCTGTAAAGTACTTCTGGGGCAAAATATCCCCAAAATTCCTACCCAGAGTTAATTCATCATAGTATAGTATTCATTTTTCTATTGTGAAAACTGAAAAGAAACATTGGGAGAATTTCCAAGCTAATTGCAGTCATCCAGCACAAATTGAAACAAGAGTGAACGTTCCCCAGATAACTCCCTATTTGATCATGTATTTTTTTCATGCTTATTTTTTCATTCTTCCCTGATATTGAAAAAAAAAATTCCCTTTATATTTTCCTGTTTCTAAAAGTATCAACAAAAATAGGTGGAAAAGGACTTTCAGACTATATTAGATCTAGAATTAATGCTGGTTATGAACAAAGCATATCTTCATGATTGGTGACACTAGAATCTTGTGCAGGAATTACTGTGTCTAACTATTCAGTTGGGGTGAAGGCTAGTGTCAGGAAGAATTCTTTGGAACTTAAGACACGGTTGCACTTCAAGAATATTTTTTCCTACTATACAAATGTATGGAAGATTTATTTTGACTTCTGAGGGTAAAATCATCAGATTATGGTAAAATCATCAGAATATGTTAAAATGTGGTGACTTGTTCTGCTTTATTCCATTTAGGTAAATCATCATCTATCTTGTCCTGGTGCTATTTCTTTTGTTCTGGGTTCCTGGTCAGGAGTACAGCCACAAAGGAAGGAATCTTCCTTTTTTCCCTCTATATCTGTAGTTTTAATATAAATGATCTTTTCCTCTGAGTTGCTGTGAAGGGTTTCTCTCACATCAATAATTGTTTTGTAGCTGTGTGTGTATTATGTGTATGTATGTTTTTGCACATGTTCATGTAAGTGAGCATGTGTTTATGTATGTGAGTACAGGTATGCATGTATTTGGTACACGTGTAGAAATCAAAGGACAATTTTTTTGAGTTAGTTCTTTCCTTCCATTCCTGTTTCTGCTGCTGCTCTGTGTACTGCACACCAGCTGCCCTTCCATCTCTCCTCTTTCCACCTCCCATCTTGCCATAGGAGTGATGGAGTTATAGATGTGTGCCCCTGCATCTGGCTTTTTCATTTGGATATTGAAGACCAGATGCAGGTCATCAGGCTTGTGTGGTATGACTATCATTTTTTTAAACCTACTAAGCCATATCCATGGTCATCAGCTACAATATTTTAAATGAGCAGTTGGATAGCGAAGTCCATGAGAGGAGAAATCACATTACTGAGAGTGTTAGGATGTTAGGACAACTATCCATATAGTAGCTCAGCAACTCAAGGCATCCAGGAGGACATCTAAATAAGTAATCAGTGCATTTAGCACAATAGTTCAATGGCCAGTGGTCCGAGCAAGGCTGAGCTTGAGATCATGAAGGAGAATTAAATGAAATATACTGAAAAGCAACAGACACAATAAGACAATGACAGCAAAGCCTCTGACACTAAAGAATATTCATGAACGGTCTGTGGTTTGAATAAAGAAACATTGCTTCCCACTTCCTTGCTTCCTGTTCTTTTTAGCAGTACAACATATCTTTAAATGTATACTCATACACACACACACACACACACACACACACACACACACACACACACACTTTCACACAGCAAGTTGGTAAATATTTACCAATACACTGTTGAGTACTATTAGAGATGTAGGAAGTCAATCAATAATTACATGGAGTTTCTAGAGGATGCCATGATTTTATTGCTTTAGAAGATCAGCAATACAACCTTGGTAAGAATCATTTAGGAGACATGGTACAAAGTACAGAAGTGCATGTTGTGAAAAACTGAACTTTTGTTCTAAAGGTGGCTGGTCATCACTGATTTGGGAGACAAAGATGGATTTTACCAGTCTTGACCCTCCATGACAATTCTGCCAGGCAATTTCGGTGTCTCTAGAACATTGGGAGCCCTATCGTGACAGCAGTCTGCCTACAGCATCATGAAGGTTGTGCTCAGCCACTCTAAACTAGAACCTGATGACTGACTGATACGACATCCAATAGTCATGTGGAGGGACATTTTAGAAGTTGCTCAGTACTTGCCAAAACCAAGGATAAGCCTCTGGTCCTAATGTATAGAAAGTGGTCCAGTCCATTGTTAGTTTTGTGCAAGATCCTCCATTGTATTGTCATCTCGCCCAGACCAATTTACCTCACCCTAATTCTCTATAATCTAAGATTATTTAATGCAAGATTGCCAGCTCTCTTTCCCTTCTGTCTCCTAAGACAGTCACTGGGTGTAAATGAGAGACTATGATAACAACAAGTAGGATGAAAGGCACAAGGGTAATTTAGAAGAGTTCAGCAGGACAAGCATTCATAATTCATAACTCACCTCACAATAAGACACAGGAAGTCTCTGAATTCAAGCTTCATTTCCTACAGCTAACAATACAGAGTTCGTATATAACATCTTAGCCCCACATTAGCATTTAGAGGAATAAAAATCTAGCTGACAGACATACTACTTTTTTCAAATGTGAAAAAAATGTAAATTTTAATGCTTGTCTCATATATAAATAAGTATGTATGTTTTATTCTTCCATAATTGAAGATTGTGTGATGGATTTGTTTAAAGTCTTGCAGTCTGGTAGAAGCCTGGCTGCTTTGGACATGCTGAGAGTACACATGTTTTGATTTTTCCTCCAAACTTTAGAAATGGGAACTTTTGAGAAAAGATGTAAACTCTAATCAGAGTCTGCCCATGTTCTCCACTCAGTCCACAATTGTTCCAACTGTCGGTTTGTTATTTCCATCTGCTGCTGATGCAAGTTTCCTAATTACAATATCTGATTATATTAATTAAAATAAAGGAAAGCTATTTCTCAATGGAGAGAGAAGTTATCAAAAACACCAGTAGATGTTTGTCAAACTAATAATCACAAAGAAATCAGGGGAGCTTTACAAAGACAATCAAGATACAACAGACAAAAGTGTAGCTTTACACACAGATATCTGAATGCTGATAAAAAGGCAATGTGTTACAGAGGAACCAGTGAAATTTGGAGTTACAAAGCCCACGAGATTTTAATCATCTGCCTCCTCTGGCTGTATCCTCAAAAGGCTTTTAAATTTTAACTAAAGTCTCAGATCACCAATAAGACATCCTCATTTCAAAAACTAAAGTATTTTGTTTTTAGCTTCACATTCAGCTCTGTCAGTGAGCAGGTGTGTGTATTAGGGAAGACTAAACTAAATGATAAAGATTCAGCCTGTGAGACAAAGATCTGCTATTCTTGTGCCACACTGTCGCTCTCTTAGAGGACAGAGTTAATAACACTCATTTACTCTTGCTACAAAGATCAGCTTCTTAACTGGCCTGACAATTATTATGAATCATTGCATTGAGATCAGATTAGAAAAGGGAAGTATGGTTTTCAGTCTTTCAATGAGAGCAGAACCAACAGCAAGCAAAATGTCCTTGTGTCTATTTATTGCCTTTTCCCTCCAAGTTATAAACAAGTCATGATATACAGAGTCATTTTAAGACAGTAAACAACTAACATTGGTCCACGTATTTACATGTATACCAATGTTCTGCAGTGATAAAATGTGGGGGACAGAGTTAAGCACAGAGGTCCCTATCTGGCTACTAGGTGATCAGACTTCCTTTATGCCAAGACCTCTGAAGCATAGTTTGCTTTGTAAGTCTTTTAAGAATAAAAAATGTATTAAGACTAGACAAGACCACCTGATATGGGGAGTCGGGTCCCAAAAGCCAGTAAAAGAGTTGGAGACAGCCCCTGCCTTAATACATGGGGAGGTGCTTAGTCTTACTGCAACTTGATAAGACGTGTTTTGTTGATACTCATTGGAGACCTGACCTTTCCTAAACAGACATGGAGGAGGAATGGATTGGGGAGCAGGATCAGAAGGGGTGTAGAGGAGACAGACTGGGAGGAGACTGGGAGGGAGGGGGACTGCAGTGGGGATGTAAAATAAATAAATAAATTTATTTTAAAAAATTAAATTAACAAGAACAACAAAATAAAAACAAATGAATGACAGGTAGAAATCTAACCTAATGAAAGTTATGGCTAAAACTGCATAGAGAAGTACATGTGTGTACAGAATACAGGGGGCAGTTTCCTTCTCAGTATCAGATAACTTGATTTGATCTTCTCAGATATTTTTCTGCTCCCCTCTGTTATGTGGGGCCTTACACATACTCTCAGAATGTGTTCACCAAAATCATTTTCAAGCGCCCTCTGAAGTCATTATCATTTCAACAGCCTTGCAGAGCATATGGCCCTCAGAAGGCATATTTGAACTCAAGCTACTGCTATGTGAATTTCCCAAACACAAGACCTCAGTGAACTCCCAGCAGCTTTTAATCATTAAGAAGGCTATGGCTATGCTCTGTGATGGGAGTCTTCCTAAGTATGGGTGCTCTGTGCATGCATCATAGTGCGTAACCTGTCTGTACTATTCTCTAGCAAGGATATCTGTCCCCAACAGAGTAGGAAGAACAGAACTGAAGATGACATTCTTTAGTGGGAATATCTTCTAGACTTACAATTAATATCTTTTGGCAAAAAGTTTTGAGTAGAGTCTACATAAGCAGAACAATGTTCAAATACCAGTGTCTGGGTTCTATTTCTTAACTATAAATAATAGTGTTTTATTTTGAAAAGTTTTGACAAAGCACACCAGGCTCCCTAAGGTAACTACAAAAAATGTAATGAAAAAAATTATACACCAGTACCAAATCAGCTACAATATTTCAGAATATCTGCTTTCTGCATATAGCATCTGATACTGTAGCACGAACCTTAAAAGTTCTTATTAATAAAATCAAACCTAAGGCCAGTTATTGTTGTCAATGCTGGAAGATCAGAGAAGCAGAACAAGCCACAGCTATCTCACCTCAGTTCCTCAGCTGATCCTTTTTGCTCAGATTGGAAGCCTCTCAGTCCTCATCCAGAATGAATCTCAGCTGAACTGTGCTACTCAAAGTCTAAAAGCTTAACCAGCCAAATGCTTCTAGTTTCTGGTCTTCACGCCTTACATATCTTTCTGCCTTCTGCCATCATTTCCTGGGATTAAAGGCATGAGTCACCATGCCTGGCTATTTCCAGTGTGGCCTTGAACTCACAGAGATCCATGCCTCCAGAAGGCTAGAATTAAAGGTATATGTGCCACCATTTTCTAGCCTCTGTATCTAGTGGCTGTTCTGTTCTCTGACCCCAGATAAGTTTATTAGGGTGCATAATGTTTTGGGGAACACAATACCACCACATGATGCTAACAGCCAACTATACAACTAAGAACCATTTGTTGTTGTTGTGTAAGGCTTGGGTAGTCTATACACATTTATTTTGCTTTCTTTCAAAAATATATATCTTCACAGAGTGGCACTGAGCCCACTGAGCACACGGGCTGATGACTCTGGAAAGTTCACATACGGCACTCCATTAGTGTCTCATGTCAAACTTCAAATATTGGATTTGTTTTCTTCAGAAAAAAATATTAAGTTGCTACAGTGGAAATAGAGACTAGATACTCCCACATTTACCTACAGTGCCACAGCTACTTTTCAGATGGGGTTTCAAGGAGAAACTGATGGTCTGTCACATGCAAAGCAACCAGAATTTCCTAGGAAATGAGCCGGTCATCATGGTGACTAAGGAAAAAGTAAGTCCACCATGCTAACACAACAGTGAATTTCAGCCAGCATGCAAATCCAACAAACACTCTTTTTCAGGACAGTGATAAAGACACGTTTGTGGGAATAGTATTCTGATCCTAAAAGGAATTTGACTTGAGCCAAAGGTAAAGATGAGAAGGCCTGAGAGTACCTTAGACAGACACAATACCCTCTTGTGCTTCCACTCCCATGACTGCCCTCTGTCGTATAAGTTGTTCTTATCAATTACTAGCTCTTTCAGCATGAAGAAGTCCAGCAGCAAATTTTGTGCCTTTACCTCTTGTTATTTATAAAGTGGCACTGTTTACCATGTGAGAGAAGCCAGGAGGCATAACAAAACCCACTATAAGAGTTATTTAAGGGAAGGGAATAGAAAAGATGTGCATAGGCCTATGGAATGACCGTGCAGGAAGACAGAGAAGGAATAGGTAGAACCTGCTTTTATGGGTAACCCCGCACATGCGCATATGGGCTATGTAGCTACATCATGCATGCACATAGATTATGTGATCACGCTGCGGGCAGATTACATGATCACACAGCACACAGATTACATAGAACATAAGGTCCTAGGATGCCTAAGCATCTTGCCTGGCTACTGGCCAGCACCTGTGCAGTCATGCAGCTGGGGGAGTGGCTGGCAATTCTAACACCTGTGATTCACTTTCTGCTAACAATTCTCAATTAACTATGAAGTGGATTCAAAGTATCTTATACACGCAATCAGAACAATTGTGTACCCAATACCACAAATAATCTAGTTCTGTGGTGTGACAGCTAATTCCATGTGTCATCTTTGGTAGACTTATTGGTCAAATGCTAGCCTAGGTGTTATTGTAAAAGTAGTTGTAAATGTCATCAAAGGCTATAGTCTGTTAACATTGAATAATGCAAATGGCCCTTCATAATGTGAGTGGGCATTACCTAATTACTCTAAGGCCTAAATTTTTCAAAGAAGGAACAATTTTTCTTAAAGCTCATAATATAAAAGCACTGCCTGAGGCCCATATGCTCACCCACCTGCAGACCAGACCCACACCTGTGCTGCCAGTGCTTTCAGAATTTCCAGCCTTCTAGAAAGATCTACAAATTGTGCACTGTCAGCCCCTCAAATCCATAGCTAATTCTTTGAAAGCCCATGCAGGTTGGGTTGGAATCTGGACTGATACACCATTGGTTCTGTTCTATGGAAAATCCTGACTGGTACAAAATAAGATTATGTCAACCATTTTGATTTTTTTTTTCCTCATAGGTCTTTTCTAAGAAAAAAATGGCTCTCTTTCCCCTGACCCTTGCCCTCCATTACCCCACCCCCAGTTTGCTCATGTAGATCTCATCCATTTCTCTGTCGTTGGGCGATCCCTGTGTCTTTCTCAGGGTCCTCTTTACTAGGTAGCCTCCCTGGAGTTGTGAGTTTACTACTGGCAATGGTCCAGAGAGTGCCTCAGCTGACCTGCTCTGGTGATTTAACTGCCAAACACCCTGGCTGTCGTGATAGAACTCTCATCCAGTGTCTGATGGAAGCGGATGCAGAGATCCATGGCTGAGCCCCAGGTGGAGCTTAGGGAGCCCAATCGGGGAGAGAGAGGAGGGATTGTATGAGCGAGAGATATTGAGACCATGATTGGAAAAAGCACAGGGACAAATAGCCAAACTAGTAGAAACACATGAACTGTGAACCAATGCCTGAGGAGCCCCCATGGAACTGTACCAGGGCCCTCTGGATAAGTGGGACAGTTGATTAGCTTGAACTGTTTAGGAGGCCCCCAGGCAGTGGAGCTGGGACCTGTCCTTGGTGCATGGGCTGGCCTTTTGGAACCTAGGGCCTATGCTGGGACACTTTGCTCAGCCTTGGTGTATGGAGGAGGAGACTTGACCTCCCTTGGCTGAGTCTACCATGCTGGGCTGACTCCCCTGGGGAGACCTTGCCTTGGAGAAGGTGGGAATGGGGGGTGGATTGGGGAGTAGAGCTGGGGGGTGGGAGGAGGGAGGATGGGGGAATCCGTGGCTGATATGTGAAATTAAGTTAATTATAAAATTATATATATATATATATATATATATATATATATATATATATATATAAAGAAAAAATGGCTTCTTCTTATGTAATACATAGTGCCTGACATGGTAATTTTTTTGACAGTTTTCCACCCTCTAAGCTTAAAATGCCTTTTGTTTTTCAAATAAGGAAAGAAAATCAGAACATTCAAATAACTTTCCTGAGAATATCTCATTTAGACTAAACTATCTATGTATTTGCTCTTTAAAACATTACACCTCCTGTAAACATCGACATCCCTATAAGCTCAATGAATCAAATTTATACTGAAAACGTGATGGAAATATTAAGTCTATAGAGATATAATCAAGAGAAAATAATTTGCAATCACAAACTACCTTCATGTGTAATGAATGGAGGAATAATCAATACAAATCCGTGAACGGTTGCCTTTCTCAGCATTCCAGATTTGCCCCAGTCCTATAGGAAAACATGCTTTCTTTCAATATAACAGGCTTATACTTAAAACCACAGATTATCAATGCTAAGCATTTCTTTTGATTCTGTTCAGTTATAATTAAATCAGATTCATGACTTTCAAATAAAAACCTGTCAAGCGGAAGTTAATATTCAGAAATAAATGCTTCCTGCAGGCTACAATAATATCAGTATCATCCACCATCTCTTTTATTTTTAAAAGAAGAGAAATAGTCTTCCCTAGGGAATAGCATACCAACTGGTCATTTAATAATAAATGGTCAGCCCTGAAAACATACATACAAGTAACATTATGCAAACTGTGTAGGTTGTACCTATGTAGTGGGGAAAACGTCTATATAATTTCTCTCCAAGATATAGCATAGGCTGTGGAAGTTATTTCAGTCAACTCAAATGCTTAGAGGGCCCTGGTATATAGCAGCTTCTTTTACTTTCTCTACATCTGCATTATTTCTGTCTTACTGTGGTCAATCTTACTTAGACGCTGAGAACACGATCCTAAGAGTTACAGCCACTTGGTTCTGTGACTCGGGAAATGGCTATTTAGTTTCATGAAACAAATTGGCCCCTATCTCAAGGCACTGTAGTGGGAATTAAATGAGATAATCTGTTTAAATGTCCAAATTCAATGTCTGACATAAGAAAGTATGGACATCATCTTACTATTTCAATGGTAGAAGACATTTTCTCTGTACCTCCTATGAGGCAATGATATAAGAAGTTTATATATCTATATGAACTCAATCCTTACATTTCTGAGATTGGTGACTTTCTTACTTCCATTTCACTGATGACAAAACTTGGTATACAGAACTTGAATGCCAGTGAGAAACAAAGGGAAGATGAAGTCCATCAATATGGCACCAAAAATCTACACTCTCCTCACTGTAAATACTAGTTACATTTGCTTCCTTCTCTTTATTTCAAGATACCCAACGAATGGGTACAGTCCTTGTGGAAAATCAAGTTCTCATCTTCACTAACAAATTATGCTATTTCAGCTTTGGGTTACGCAAAGTACTTTCCCAAAGCTGTGACAGTAATTGTTGAAAGGCCATTTCAGGATCTGGGACATCATGAAAATAAAAAGTATATTTGTGGGTGAAAAGGGATAAAAGGAATATGCTGTGGCAGATAACCCAGACACAAGTTACTGGATCTGTAGGCAAGTGACTGGGCTCTTACTACCACAGCCCTGAGTCCGGGGAAGAGCATGAAAGGCAAGCAATTTAACTGCAGAAGTGTCAGAGTGTCACAGGGAGATAGGATAACTCTAATTATATTTTCTTTCTTATTTGAAAACCATGGAAATAAGGGTCACTTATCATGTTCAAGGGAAATATTTTTGAGGAGAAAATAACCTCAGATTCTGCCCTTTGAACCAACTATTTGTTTTTCTCCACATCTAAAAATAAAAAATAAAAAATATGTTCTGTTTTCAACGTAAGACTTAGATGAACTCTAGGTCTCAATTTTCTTTCTCTGTATATCAGATTCAATAATATACACTTTGGCTATTTCCTAACATAATTTTAAGGATTAAAAGTTTTAAAAACACATGCTTTTTTGCAAACTTTTAAGTGTTCTCCAATTGTGTGCTGTGTAATTAGAGTGGGTGCTTGTGGGATGTAACTCCAAACTGAAATTACATATTTTCTAGATCATAATCCTCTAAGCCACCTTGCCCCCATACTTATGTTGATGCAAATAATGAAAGGCTCACAGAGGTTAGATACAAAGTTAGCAATAAAGCAGTTGCTGTGGTGCAGAATTTCGTGAGCCCAAGGATCCTACTAATGGAAATAATTTTTTTAAGAGCTAATTTCCATTTCCTTCTGAGATACTGAAAGCAACAACTAAAAGTAAAAGTGTTTTGTTAAGGCCAGATATTACTTTATTTAAGAACTGACTGTATATCCTAATGGGACAGACCTTTCATACCAATGAGCCCTTTATCATAAAGAGTATCAGAGAAATGATGCCTAAGCACCTTGAGTGCAGTCATGCATGAATTTAGGCAAACAGGGCCCTGTGAGACTGTGAGACCCCCTATGAGACATCCACTTGTACATCAACACAATAAAAGGAATGGAGACCGAAGGACTATAAGACAATGGTTCTGACCTTAATTTAGCACTCAAGAGCTGGGATCAGGGGTTCAGGGTCACCTTTTGCTACACAGTGATTGGAGACTAGCCTGAGCTACATGTAACCCTGTCTCCAAAACCCAGAAGCCAAGAAGGAAGGAATGAAAGGGCCAGACAAGATAGAAAGAAACGTGCAACAAGTTTTATAAATTAATAAATGGCATCTCTGGATGCCAAAGAAAAAGTTTTGATTATGAATTAAGAAAAGAAAAAAGGATGAACCAAAATTACTAAAAGTCACATCCACCAAACTGAAAAAAGATGCCAACAGAAAGGAAATTCTTGATACTTGGGACAAAAAAAATGTCACCAGTCATTTCCATAGCAGGAAACATTTTAGATAAATTCACAGCTCTAGCTAAGACACAAGAAGAATTATTAAGATTTTTTTTAAGTAAGCATTACGTGCTCATTCATTAGAGCAACATGTCTGAGGAATTAAAACAATGACACCATAAGACCCCCACTGACAATGTTCCCCAAAGTTCTAAGGGAGCCATTGCTACTTCGATAGAAACATCTGTTTTCAAACACCTCCCAAAAATCTGTTCATCAAATTTACTTGAATATCAATACACAAGTTTAAGAGAATAACTGCACAAACAAAGGTTAACTAGACTAGTTTCTATCTTCAACCTCATCCCAGTATGGGCAGGAGAATGGGAGTTTTTACACACCTGTGAGCATTTAGTGCCAATGACTGAAATTTGTATCACCTCCTCCATACAATCCCTAATATTACAATAACCTTTTTCTTGTAACTTCCAAAATGCACACTATAAAGCATATTAACCTTCTAATTAAATGTTTTTAAAATAATAACATCCACAAAGCATCTACATTATGGAATGAAGTTCTGATGGGAGCAATGCTTTCAATACCTGTGCACTGCTCCAGTACCAGAAACAGAATGAGGCTACACCTTGCAACATGGTGCATTTCTCCTAATGTATGATCAATCATTGTGAATCCAGAGTCTTCTACGCTGTATCTGTGTCAAGAACCACAAGGGAAAAAAATAACAGAGGAACCCTGACTTACTACATTTATGATTGTACAGGAATATTACACATCACGGAATAACAGAGGGCAATGCAGTGAAAATGTACTTTCAAGACAGCAGTGTGGCTGGGGAGGTCAAGAAAGCCAGCAAAGATTATGTAAGTCAAAGAAGGAAGCATACAGGCCAGACACTTGGGTCCACATCCAGGAAGAAAGAAAAAAGAAGATAAACTAAAACCCATTATTATATGATCATGAGTTGATCTAAAAGAATTGCATGATTACAACATAGTAGCAGCCATACATTGAGCATAGCCTTAGGATAAGGAAAAGGGTTGACATGGTATTTAGTAAAGAGCAAGGCATTGAGAATACTTTGTTCCTAATTGTGTAAAGTTCATTGTGTTGTATAGATTTCAGGCCTGGTTAATTTTGCTATGTGATTTTTTTTCCTTGCAAGTTCTTTATAATGAAGCTTTAATAGATTAAAAATATTGTTTCTTGTATCACATGCAAAGTAGAAGTGCAATAATATTTGAAAGTGTATTTAGCATAAAATGTATACTGTAAACTGTAGACCAACAAAAACATTTTAGAAGCATCAATATGATATGTTAGAAACAAACAAACAAACAAATTACACCAAATAATCAATTAAAAAGCAGGAAAAAAGTCTAAAAATGAGAGGAAATGGGGCAAATAACAAAGCATTTCTGCTCAGCCAAAAGGCTCCTGTCACCCGCAGGTGAGTGACAGTTTCCTTGTGTGATCTCTAAATGCCAGTATTTGCAAGAATGCTCAGCAGTGCCAATTCCCACACTAAATGTCATCTTTTTCTCTTAATCAATTTTTATTTCTTTAGAAAGAAGGATGTCTTTTCTTCTGTAAGACAAATCCTTAATTGATAGCCATCATCCATAATGTGTAATGGAAAGAGTGGAGGCTGGGTGATTTCCACACACAGACCTGAATTAAGCTGCCATTCTCTTATTTCTTGCCCCCCTCCAGCTCCTGGATTTAAAAAGTATAGATCATTTAATATCACAGAGAAATGGATTTGAAAGGGTGCTAAAGTTAATACCCAGACTCTTCTGTATAAGTTGTTTTATTGTGCTAGGTTTCAGGGATCTTTTCCACAAATGGTAACAGCTGTCAGGAAGTTGAACTTGTGATTTCTAATCTCTTACAGAGGGTAGTTGTAGTAGAAAGATTTCTAGGGCAATGTTTTCAGGCAACAGGAAAGTTTTGAAAGTTCAGATACTCATGCCACCCCGAAATTTCAACGTAACAGGCTCACATAATTCAGCAAGCGACGTCACCTTGATCTAATAGCTAAATTACATGTGTAAATTCTTAGTGACTTCAGAAGTGTAGGCCTGCCTTGTTCCTTCTGTGTAAAGACAGACAGGAGTCCAAGGCATCCATGGGCCTCAAGCCTTACAAACCCTAAACGAATTCGAGAGGGGTTCTGTTCAGGGCTGCTTCACACATTCAACAGCCTCACTGAGCAAGATCCTCTCCATGACTAGACTTAGATTTCCTCCATTGCCTCCTCATCCACTATTCTTCCTCTTCCTCTCCATTTTATTGAACTGTGTTGAACATATGTGTTCAGGTTAAATCTTGCCCATCTCTTCTTCGATATACAGAACCACATTTTTGCTGTTTATTTTTAGAAAAGTTAGTTTTTGCAAATCTATTTGGGAGACAGGCAAGGTGATGCTTACCTATGATTCTAAAACTCAAGAGGCTGAAACAAAAGGATCACGAATTCAAGGCTAACTTGGCTGCAAGGTAAGATTTAATAATACAAATAAAATTGAACTTCTTATCCAAGTAAGTATGAATCTTATCTGTTTTGATTACACACCAGAAGAGCACAGTGTTCTCCATAAATGTGTTAAATAATTGAATCATCAAAGGACATTTCCAACAAATGAGAATCCAGGTGTTTTTTTTTAATATGCTCTTATGCTTTATGGTGATATAATCACTTTCTCCTAACAGCCACTACTCCATGCACCTAGCTCCTGGTAACAGTGGAACAGATTGGCTACCTCAAAATGCAAAGCCAGTTTCCCTTTTTAAATTCACTCGTAGTACCAAAAATGTGCCAGATACTTTATGTATATTTTAATCTGTTCTTTACAGAAGATCTGTGAGGAGAAATGAGCCAACCACTCCTCCAGAGGACACAGCCTCAATTCTAATCTAGGCATCTTTTTCCTTAGTACTAATATACATAAATAAGATAATTACTATAATAAATATAATACGTATTATATCTGGGGTGTCTGTGTGTGTGTGTGTGTGTGTTGGTGTGTGTGTATTTAAAATGCATTGTATGAAAAGGAAGCTTGAGCTTAGGGTAGTGGGGCCTCTATAAGATCTGCCACATGGACAGGCATTGGGTACAGCATTAGCAACAGTAGCAGCTGCCAGGTTGGGAAGTAGAGCAGGCTGCTTGGGTACCAACTGATGCAAATCACTGCAGCTGCAGGACAGCTATGGCGACATCTCTGCAATGACTAAGCCAGGCTCAAGGTAACAAGGAAGGAAAATTAAGATTGCAAATTAACCTGAATTGTTATTGATTTGGATGTATTAAACATGATAAAAATAGAAAAAATTTGATAGAAAAAAATCTATCAAACAGGAAGATTCAATATTTGTCTTGGGAGGAAAAAAAACATGATTTATTTTCTCTTATTATAAAAATGCAAACATGCTGTTCACTCCAGGAATTCAGTTAATAACCATTTCCATCAGGATTGTAAACAAATCAAGCTTTGTTTAAAATATGTAAACAAAAGCACATATCTGAGATGATTAATGGTGTTTGAAAGAGGAAAAGTCCCGCTGTCTCAGGCTTATAATGTTTTCAGCATGGTTCTTATTGACTAAATAATGCCAGTTGCCTGGAACAGCCCTTAAGACCTCACATTACAAAGAATTCAGTATTTCATGTTATAGGAGATGTAATGATGTGAATGTAAAATGTCTGCCACCGACTCATGTGTTCCAGCACATGGTCACAATTGATCATGCTGTTTTTGGAGACCATGGGGCCTTTGTCAAGTCGAACCAACCTAGAGAAATGGAGTTGCTTTGGGGCAAGCCTTGAGATTTGTAACCTGGTCCTGATTTGTGTGTGCTGTCTGCCTCCTGGTCCATACAGATGTGAGCAAGCAGCCTCATAGTCCTGCAGGCATAGCCTCAGACTATTTCTACTGCTTAGTCTTCCTGCCATGACAGACTACATCTCAAATGGATACCCCAAATAAAGTCTTTGTCACTTAAGTTGCTTCTTGTCAACTATTCGGTCTTAGCAATGAGAATAGTCAAAACTACTGGAGCATAGACTGAGTTTAAATTCAGACCCAAGTCTTTTATTTGCTCTCAAAAGATCAAAATTAGGTAAGACTTGCAAATTACAAATTGGGCTATACTATTATTATTTTAAAAAATAATAGAGTTGATTAAAGAAAAACATTTTAATGTAATATAATTTTAATGTAATTATTGCTTAATTTTAAATTATATTTATTTACTTATGTAAGTGTGTGTGTGTGTGTGTGTGTGTGCATGTATACATATACACATATCACAAGCATGAATGTGGAAGTCAGAGAGCAACCTGTAAGAGTTGGTTCTCTCCTACCATGTGGGTTTCAGAGACTGGGTTCAGGTCATCAGGATGGGCAACAAGCACCTTTACTTGCTGAGCCAGCTAACCAACCTAAAAATATTTTCCAAGCTTTCTTTTCCATTCTCTGAATACTAGATATGATGATAATATAGATAGATGTGTGTGATACATATATAAGATATAGATAGATAGACAGATAGATAGATAGATAGATGGATGGATGGATGGATGGATGGATGGATGGATGGATGGATGGATGGACAAACAGACAGATAAGTAGATAGATAGATAGACAGATAGATAGATAGATAGATAGATAGATAGATAGATAGATAGATAGATAGATGATAGATGAGTTTGACTGAATAGTTCAAAGGAAAAAGTATTTTTAAAGTGATTTCAGAATCCAAATTCAAAAACTGTATATTGATTACCAGGAAATAATAAATATCCACATAATTACCTGACTTATTATTCTTGCATAAAAATCACAGAGCTAACTTTCATATCCCTAGTTTTCATGTTAAGAATATTGATCTTCAGCAAGATAAAGACTTCAATATTTCAGAGAAGACAGGAAAGCTAACATTCAAGGTCTGACGCCAGGGAATATTCTTCACTGATCATATTTTTGTAATAAGAAGTATGGACACTTATTGCCATCAAAGTAGAAAGATAAATAAACCAGTGATCCAATCACCCAAAATATAACTTTTATAATAACCATGTCATTGGGGAAAGGGTAGACTAAATCACATTATTGTTCTTAATTTCTATATAGGAAACAAACTGAAAATGATCCATACATGGAAAATTATCTAACTCCCTCACAATTCTATAATGCTATGATACAATAGTGTTTATAATCAAGTTTCTCTCTACCCAGAAAATACCTGAGCATGCGTTATGCTCTTTGTCAAAATCAACTGACTTGGAGAGAAGGAGAGAGTGTGATGTAATGTACAGTTTTGGTTATCATATTCAAGAAACATTGAGAGAATTATATTTTTCACTTGCAATGTAGCTCAAGTTGTGGAGCACTTGCCTAGCATCCGCTAGAATAAACGCTGGGTTCATCCTCAGCGCTACCCTATTTTTTTTTTCTGTTTCAGTGTAAAGAATCTTGCAGATCTTTTATACTTAGCTAGAACCTTAGGGTTTATATGAGAGAGAATTGTTGAGACCAAGGTCGGATAAAGCACAGAGACAAATAGCCAAACAAACGGAAACACATGAAATATGAACCAATGGCTGAGGGGTCACCAACTGGATCAGGCCCTCTGAGTGGGTGAGACAGTTGATTGGCCTGATCTGTTTGGGAGGCATCCAGGCAGTGGCACTGGGTCCTGTGCTCATTGCATGAGTCGGCTGTTTGAAACCTGGGGCCTATGCAGGGTCGCTTGGCTCGGCCTGGGAGGAGGGGACTGGACCTACCTGGACTGAGTCCACCAGGTTGATCTCAGTCTGTGGGGAAGGCTTTGCCCTGGAGGAGATTGGAATGGGGGGCGGGCTGGGGGGAAGGTGAGGGGGGCGGGAGGGGGGAGAACAAGGGAATCTGTGCCTGTATGTAGAACTTAATTGTATTGCAAAATAAAAATTTTTAAAAAAAAAATTTGAATAAAAAAAATGTTTGAAGCACAATATCTACGTTAGTTCAGTACCTACAAATGAATATGAGAATTCCATATTTCCCTTGATGATGTCTTGAATGCTGTACAACACTGCAAATCTTCCAAATGCTTCTGTATTCCATTCTCTTTGTCAATATCAATTCATTACCATATAAAAGAGAATGAAACAAACCATGAAGTCTCATCCAGCTTTCTAATAGAATATTCAGGAGTGATACATACTAAATGGCAATAGAGAAATTAGGCATAGCTTCAGTCTAACTCTAATATTTCTTTTGTCTTTGAAATTATAAAAGATATCAGGGGAAATAAGCAGCTTAGTATCATATTGAGGGGTTCTTTTAGCGTAATTTCTGTGTAAAACATACATCCTCTCTAGAAACTATGTTGCTTATAATATCCCTTATTGTACTTGGGCAAAACGTTCATGTCTCTCCTCACACAGCTAATGAGAACTGGAAGGAATCTTAAGTAGAACCCCTTGAGGTGCTGAGGCTGATACTGTCCTGACTAAGGTGACAGACACAGGGAGCAGACCCAAGGAGCATTTGCCATTGGTTCTGACGTCAGAAAGGGGCAGAACCAGTGCATAAGGTTCTTCCAGTGAGAGTTTTGACTTCATTAGTAGATCTAGGACTTCATATATTCTTAATATTTTATGATTTGACAATTCTATACGTTTGTTATGATCAAATCTACCTCCCAGTCCCTTCTGTTTTACATCTTCTCCCATCCTCCACATCACTTTTTCCAAGCTTCATGTGCTCCCTTAAAACAAACAAGCAAACAAACAAACAAACAAACAAACAAAACTACTGAGTTCACTTGGTGCTGCTTATATGTGTGCTAGGGGATCATGAAGTTCCACCCCACCTGAGGAAATCTGACAAGATGGATGGCTTCTGGGGTAGTAAGAATAAGTCTTTTTTATTGTTTGTTTGTTTGTTTGTTGTTTTTTCTCTGAGATATGGTCCCTGAAATCCTACCCATGCTCCAGACAATAGTCCTATACCCAGACTTCATTTCTTATTGCCCAGCACGAAGCCAATTAACAAACCTCATGATATACAAACTTTCAAAACAACCCTCAGAGGAGGAACTTTGACAAATTTTCGTATTTAAAAATCAGTCATTTATTTGCTTCTCAGCACTCAGCATGTATTCCAAATTTATTGGCTCGGGGATATCTAGATTTCCTACTACAAACTCATAAATAAAGGGCTAGAAGTCTCACTTGAATTTCTCAGGAAAACTATACCATTCACATCTCTGGACAGAAGAGGCTCATTCAATAATGAACTCAACACAAGGATGAGTTCACAGTTGGTTCTGGAGAAAATATAGACATGATGATAGCTCCTGGTTTTCATACGTCTTTCATAATACTGATTTTTTTCCAATATTAAAGACTTGAAAAAGAACCTTTGTCTCCAAGTATTGTGCCTTGAATTTTCTGCCACTTTCCCTTAGAGCTTCCCTTACATATATTAAAACAGCAAAGCAACTTAATCAGTCCAGATTAGGGTGTTATTAACTGGAGTTTGGCTTCTCTCATAAAGTAAAATACTAGACCATCTTCTCAGAATAAAAGTAGTAAGAAAGTTGTGTGTTTTAATAATCATGGAGATAGATATACCAGGGAAGTTATTGAAAGCATAATTGAGATACAGGACTAAGGATTGGCAGTGATAGACACCTAAGATATTAGGATATAAAACCAACAATGATGGATTCTTTCGGGACTCAGATTTTGCAGAGTATAGGATAGAAGAATTATAAAAAAGACTGAAAAATGTAGGCTGGATTAATCTATGTTAGGAATAACAGTAAGAAGACTGGGGTAACAATGTCCCAGTAGGAAACATACTGGATTCTCAAAAGAGGTAATTACAGAAGTGTTAAATAAAGCAACTGTTCACAGATATGTATACAATGACAGCATTATGAAACTGTGGGAAAACAGTTCTCTGTGGATAATGACATCAAGTTGCTTTTATCATACCTCAGTATGAAGGTGTTGGTGGAGGAAATAGGCACCTTATCCAACAGAGAAATCCTACACTGACAGGACCTCCAGATAGTCAAACGCAGCCCTGCATGGAGGAGTGGGAGGGGCAGGGGGAATAAGTAAGTATTCCTCACATTTCTCTGATCACCTACTGATTCTCCATTAACTCGAAGCAAATGGCAAAGGAATTCAAGAAGGTAGGGGGTGACACTTCTGGGTAACAGGGAACAGTACTAAATACTGAGAAATGGATATGAAGAAGCAAAGAGATTTCTAGTAAATACTTTGACATTTGGAGATGGTAATTTCTTAAGGATTGGAAACTGCTATATGCAAATTGGGATAGAAAGCTATACTGAAATAGATGAAACACCATGTCCATTGATTAGGCTCAAGGATTACGCGGCTTGTCTACATGGGTACTTACATCATTAAGGATGATGATGCTGGTACCCAGGTAGAGAAAAAGCCATAGGTGGATCTGAAAGCTGTCTCTGAACATGAGTGAATATCAGGCATCATAATGATTAGGAAGGGAACAGGTGTGGCTCAAAGGCATTATTTTACATAACGGGTTACAAAGACTAATGGTATATATGAGAAAGAGACAGCCTCTCTTTTATCTGCCTGTTAAAGAAGTATGGGAAATTGCCAGGCGGTGGTGGCGCACGCCTTTAATCCCAGCCCTCGGGAGGCAGAGCCAGGCGGATCTTGGTGAGTTCGAGGCCAGCCTGGGCTACCAAGTGAGTTCTAGGAAAAGGTGCAAAGCTACACAGAGAAACCCTGTCTCAAAAAAACCAAAAAAAAAGAAAAGAAAAAAAAGAAGTATGGGAAATGGTGAGTTTCCCTTGAGGATTTTCAGTGCAAATATCTTCTAGTTAGGAGACAGATTTCAAGGATGGAAGACTTAGTGCCAAGTATATATTCTGTTGTAGTTCACCAATAAATAAGAATACCTAATAGTCTTTCTATTTTAACTCAAGATGATGGTTGAAGCACACTAAATTTCACAACGCTATTGTGTAGAAAGCAAACATACAAAGCAGATATTAGGAAAAGGAAAGAAACATATCTTATCTAAGAAACTGTCTTTGGACAGACTGTAAATTCAAAGAATCCCCTACAATTATTAAGTGATATGAGAATAGTTTCCTGAAAATAAAATTTAAATAAGCATGCAAAAGTAGTCTACATCAACCATTTCTGATCACTTCCACAGTTGAAAAAGGAAGAGTTAATAAACATTGATTTTTCTCTGCAACTGCTCTGCATAAAGTCCTTTCAAAGACATCAGTGATGTTGAGTTGACAAAACTAAGACACATGAAAGAAGCACAACATGTTCTGCTTTCTTTACAATATCCAGAGATAGGGCAAGGATTCCTTCATCCCTATGACACAACATGTCATATGACTGATGTACAATTAAAGTACATAATCTAATGGTTTAACGTCAAAACAGAAAGAGGAAGATAATTACGAACTAGAGGAAGCCTTAGCATAAAATCCAGGGACTTTTAGAATGTGGCTTCAATCTTTAGCACTAGTCGTAAGGTACAACAACACAACAGACAACAAAAACATCTATGATTCAAGAAAGACATGTTTTTTGCAAAAGGGGTTTCTTTTTGAGCAAATATATTCTATTTTCATGTTTTTCTCCTTTCATTTCTCATCATACTGATACCATGCTTAACCCAAGTTTCAATATGTAAATATAAATATTATAAAAATATAAATTTGACAAGGCCAGATAAGAATAATAAGTCCAACCCTTTCAATGACAGTCAACGTCTTTATCACCTTCTATGAAGCAGACAAGGGAAAACGTTTGCCACTTTGGGGAAAGACTCATGAAAAGCAAACAACGATAAGAGAATGGAGAAGATAATGAAGGCATAGTGGTAACTCCAAAGAACTAACACCCTCCCAAGAAGTAGACTTATGGCATCTGCAGTGGTGAGTGATCTACCTCAGAAAAAAAAAAAACCTTTTAAATGATGTTTAAATTGCCTGTACTTTCATTCTTTACAGTAGCATCAGTTACACATCATCTCTTTTAATTCCCATTACATTTAACTTTACTCTGTTTCTAATTTGATTTCTGATGGCTTAGGGTCAGAGCTTGACACTGACGTACAACTTTAGAAAGTCATAGAGAGATGTTATATTAAGTTCGTCATGTTAGCAAGCTTGTCTCTTCCCTTAGACTGAGTGTTCTTTTCAAATGGTTTATCTAAAACACTTAGCTACACATCTAATAAAGGAAAGTTGTTTGTGATACTGTAATTCTTAGGTAGAAAAAGGCTATGATCTTTTGAAAAATAAATCAAAAGAAAGAGAAAAAAACAAATGAATCAAATGAAACCAAGAGACATAAGTGTGACAATATGAATTTATCCTGCCTCACAGCACTTTGGATCAATAAATATTAGAAATATTTCTTAAATGATTCTATTAAATGGTGGCTGACTTTGATAGAATATTGGAACCACCAGAGACAAAAGACAAAAGACAACACATTTAGTTTAAAGATTTTAATTGGCTTCTATCTAACCAGTATGAGAGCAGGGAGTCCTTAGACACAGAGCAGGTGGGAGATTTTGCAGTCTATAACAGGGAGGCAACACTGAGACAAAGCAGAAGTGTCCCAGGGATGCAGCTTAACTTGATTCAGCTTCTTGCATTGTTTCATTCAAATCAGCTGGGGGCCTGTGATCAACCGAATGGTTCTAAGGGGCCGTGGCTGATTAAGACTCAACCATTTGTTATGAGAGGGTGGTCCTAAAGGGGATCCCTGTCTTATGCCAAGCCAGGCTGCAGAAGTGGACACAAGCACCTCTCCCTAGCCTCGGGGCTACCTCCAACCCACTCACAAATGAAAAATTAGTTTTCTCCAAGAGTCTCACTAGGTATTCAAACCACTCTTAAGGGCAGGCCCTATGCTCAGCAGCAGTTCTTTGAGCTCTCTCATAATGCCTTGTTACATGTTTATTTCTTTTTTTTACTCTTTACAAATACTTTGTGATTATATTATGATTTCTGTTTTGATGGTTTTTTTTTTTCTGAGTTTTTTGTGTATGTAAACCAGTGTGTCTCTGTGTCTATATGTGTTTCTACTGCTTTGGGGGTCTGTGGTCTTCTGTTTGTTTTGTCAATTCTATCTTTTTTATTTTATCATATCTTAATTTTTTTTGATTTTTGTTTGTATTCTTATGAGAGAGAAAAAGAAAGGGTATAGATTTGAGTGGGTAGGGAAGTGAGGAAGATCTGGGAGGAGTTAGGAGAGGAGAAACTAATCAGAATATGTTGTATGAAAAAAATCTACTTTCAATAAAAAGAAAATTAAGTAACTAAATAACAAATAAAAACTATTGGGACTGAGGTGATGACTCAGGTGATCTGGGGTTTGCTGTACATCATGAGAACTTGAATTAAGATCCCAGCATCCACATATACATCTGAGTTGGGCACTCAACTGCAGTTCCGGCACTAGCAGAGTACAAAAAGGAGGATCCCAGGGATCACTGGCTAGCTAGTCTCACTGAATCAGCAAGTTACAGATTCATTGAAAGACCCTGTCCTTAAAATAAATAAGGTGGAGGGCAACTGAGGCACTTGCCGTTGACCATTCTCCTCGAAGGTACACTCATCCACACACAGGGGGCAGGGAGGGACCTTAGGTACAGAGGCTTAAACATTCAATGCCATAGATTGTTACAGAACACTGGAGGCTCAGAATTAAAATAGATTTATAGACTGGATTTGTTACTTTTCCCTATGATGACAACAGGAGCAGGAAACTGATTACACAGTTTAGGGCAGGGACCTCAGAAACAAGTAGTTCCACTTTTTACCCTTGAGAATGAGTTCTGTCTTCGCCAGAAGCTGGAAACTTCTTTGGTTCTATCAGCAGTTCCGTCCTGGCCAGGGGCCAGAAATCCAAAATATTCAGGGGCATTGATTCATGATATGCTTTCTTATTTTTCTTCTTTCTTCTCCTTTTACATAGCAACTTAATGAGCACAGCTGCATGGGAGCTGTGCACGCTCAGACACTTCATTGGCCCTGGAAGGTATACCCCCAAGCTCCAATACAGACACCTAGATGGAGAGTCCCATGAACATCTTTGGGGAGAAAAAAAACTGTACTAGTGTGTCTCTACTATGTAAACTGTAGTAACTCTACACAGAGACAGGCAGTAGCAACCTTTCTTGAGACCACTAGCCCAGGGTGGCATTGGTGACTGTTGATTGTCTGGGCTCTTAGCCCCCTGAGACATGTTCAGCTGTCTGCTGTGGGATGGTCTGTATGTCAAATGCTCTGATTGGTCAATAATAAATAAAACACTGATTGGCCAGTGGCCAGGCAGGAAGTATAGACGGGACTAACAGAGAGGAGAATTGAGAGAACAGGAAGGCAGAGGGAGACACTGCCAGCTGCTGACATGACAAGGAACATGTGAAGATGCCGGTAAGCCACGAGCCACGTGGCAAGGTATAGATTTATAGAAATGGATTATTTTAAGATATAAGAACAGTTAGCAAGAAGCCTGCCATGACCATAGAGTTTGTAAACAATATAAGTCTCTGTGTTTACTTTGTTGGGTCTGAGCAGCTGTGGGACTGGTGGGTGACAGAGATTTGTCCTGACTTTGGGCCAGGAAGGAAAACTCTAGCTACAGCTGTCACTAAAAGGCCTCTATTGCCTTAAGGGTCCCCATTTCCCCTCATTGCACCTACATATATTATTTTTCTCCCTCCCTTCCTTCCTTCTTTTTCTTTCCTTTGAGACAGGGTTTCTCTGCATAGTTGTGGCTGTCCTGGAACTCACTCTGTAGGCCAGGCTGGCCTTGAATTCAGAGTTCTGCCTGCCTCTCCCTCCCAAGTTCTGGGACTAAAGGTGTGCACCACCACTACCCAGCTTCACCTACATACAATTTCATTGGCATACTTACTTGAATCTTTGTATTGCTCTTATTTGTATAATGTTTTTTTTCCTCTGGCCCCTGAGTCCTTTGAAACTGGAACTTACTTTCTATGTATCCTAGATATGGACTTAATAAAAGCTACTTAACATTTGTTATTATATGAATGAATAAAAATGTTAGAGCTTTTACAGATGCAATTCTGTTCCTAACTCAACATCAACACAGATTCTAGCTGTCAGCCTTGTTACCATCCTTCTCACCACCCAGTGAGGAACATACCTTGCCCTTTATCTTCTCAGGAATCAGAAATACACTGATTAAATCATTCATAATTGCTGGGGGATATCTTTCTATATGCTGTGAATATATGTTGTTCCCATTGGTTAATAAATAAGCTGCTTTGGCCTATAGCAAGGCAGCTTAGAGGCAGGCCAGAAATCCAAGGAGAGAGACAGGAAAGAGAAAGGTGGTGTCTAGACAGAGATGCCAGCCTGCCACCCAAGGAACATACCAGCAGACTGGTAAGCCATGGAACATGTGGCAAAACATAGATTAATAAAAATGGGTTAATTTAAGATGTAAGAGCTAGCTAGCAAGAGTCCTGCCATAGACCATATAGTATATAAATAATAAAAGCCTCTGTGTGTTTACTTGGGTCTGGGTGAGGCTGGGACCATGGGTGAGAGATTTATCTGGACCACAGGGGTGGGGGGAACCAAGAAACTTATGGCTCCACATAGTGTTACATTGTCCTCTATCTGGTGCTCTTTGGCATGACAAAGCTAACACACCAAACTGTTAATTTCTCTAGGTTTCTTGGCTATTCTAGGAGATGTAGTGTATCTTGTGGGATGATATTCATTACATATTCCTCAAGTTTTCAGATCTGCTTCTTCTGCTTGCTTGCTTATATAAATAATGGATGCTATTTGCATCAACTCAGCATCAATAAAGACACTGAACAAATAGACCTTCTTAAAACCAAAGGGAACGATTCCACATCTAGATAAGCTAAACTTCTGACCTAAATGCAAATTGTTTCAAATATTTTAGCTGATGAATTCTTTTTAAAAATGTGTTTTATTTTTGAAAAAAAAAGAAGTTTCATAAATTATACAATGTACTGATCCTATTCATCCACATTTTCTCCCTCCAACTCCCCCTAACTTCCATCCCATATCTCTCCCAGCCTCATGTCCTCTTTGTGGCTGTTTTTTTAAATACATATATAGATAAACATAGAAGTACACACTTATAAATGTTATTTCAAAAATCTAAAGAAAAGGATTCTTATTTTTTAAGTTCAAATCCATTCCTTATCTCATAACCCAAAACTGAATAAAGAGAACATTGTTTAGATTTCTATAATGGTATACAAATTCAAGTTTAAAAATAATATGGAACTAGTATAGTCAAACTAGTATTTTGTTTCCATTTATGTTGAAAATTCATAAAATTCCTCTTGCTGCAAATTGTATTACTACAGCACAGCAACTGAGCCTTTGTCTTATGAGTAATGAATTTTCCATTTCCCAAGATCTTCTTGTCTATTGAAGCTGCACATGTATATGGTACCTTCAGGGAGTTTGGAATCTTACTGAACATACACAGAATTCAGGTAACAGTCTGGATGTGTGCCACTCTTCCAATTCCAGTTCTAGTGTTCAGAGACACTGGCAATGTTACAAAGATGACAGGATAAGTATATTAGTGTTAGTATCAAATTACAGATTTATGTCTGTGTCTACATACATTTTATCTACTCTGGTAAATTTTTTTCAACTATCCACTTATACTAAGCTGACATTTTCAATGAAAATTGAATATATTATAATTTCCTTTCATGAACATTTCTACACTGCTGTGATTTCAAGTTCATATACTCTACACTGTGTAACTGTTCATTCAAATACAGATGAGGTCATGGTATGGGCAATGGGGGTGGCCCTAAAGAAAGAAACTAGTTATACAAGAATTCCTCCCTAAGAAAAATAGTTTGTGTGTAAAAAAAAACCAAAGGAACCAGAAAGACATCCAGATAAAGGTCATTATTTGAAGAAATCCAAGAAAGCACCAAGGAATACAATTTTAATAAATTCTAACTGAACTCTACTGGTACTCCATAAAACTCAGTACCTTATCTTTTCAATCTGGAGTAGGGTTTTTCATCTCTAAGGACAAAGCATAGATGATTTGAGGAGGATTTTGGGGGCCAACACTGTATCAATTCTGTCCTTGACCCACTTCACTTTCCTGCTTTCCCAGCTCTGATTCCATGTGCACCAAGACAGAGAACGAACATGTGATTCTGCGGGAAAGAACAATGTGCTACCTGTCCTTCTGTGAGCTGTGTGCTTCACTTGCCTCAATGTCCAATGACATCCCATTTCCTGCAGGCAATGTGATTTCTTTCTTCTTTATGGCTGGCTCTCATCTAATGATGAGTACCTTGGCTGGTTCTGAGACTAGATTTTGTGACTTGAGTCTCAACAGATAGTAATTCGAATTGACTGGTGGATGGTAAGAGACTTACATACAAAATATACAAATACCACTTTTTATATACACATACAGCATTATAAAATAATAATTCATGCATTATTACAAGTTGAACTCAATTCCCATGAAAATTCTAATGCTATTTTTCCTCGGAGCTTAAGAAAAACTAATGTTTTACTAGAAAACACAAAAAAGTATATTTTGAAATTGTAAATTGAGAGAATTAAAATAAGCCTCGCCATACTCAAGAAAGTATATCAAATTTCTACATTTCTTAAAACAACAGTGCTGGCCACTGTGTTTCTCACACTTCAACATTCACAAAAATCACCTGAGAAGCTAAGAAACATTGCAATGTTTAAGACTCCACCCTAGAGTCTCCAAATCAAGAATTCCAGATGGTGCCAGTCCCATACTCCTACATAGATTCAAGCCTCCTGGACAATATGAAAAAAGGAGATAAAATAAATTGTGCTGGCAACTGTTTTGGTGGCTTCCCTCCCAGACTAGCCCCTATAAGGAGACATGTAAAACTCTGTAAATTATACAAAGATGAACAAGAACAGTAAGATTCTTCTAATTTCAGGAACATGATGTGTGAGATTCTTGGCATAGTAGAGGACACACAGCAAATATGCAGCCATGTGGTTCATAAGGTACGTTAACTTGACTTTGGCAACTGCAGGTCCAGGCCACTTCAGAGGAGAGATATATATTGGATATGTATTGAATGTATTTGTCTATACAAACTTACACACTTCTGTTTGTTTGCTCTGTCTCTCTCTTATTCTATTCATGGGGATGTTAAAAGGAGGCATTTGAGACCTCTATTTACATACATCTCCAAGAATTTGTGTTTATTTTCATTTCTGTTGCTGTCTGACCTATTAGTGCCTTGAAAGATTTATAATTTCTCAATAATAATGTCAGGATTTTCTTTATTTTTAATTAACTGTCATATAAGATATTAACTATCATCGACTTCCATAATATTTGAACATAGTACTTCCCAAGAATAAATACAATTCTAGTTAGTTTTCAACTGGTGTGCACAAACCACACACAACCATAACTAAAAAAGAATTAGAGTTTATAAAAAGCCAGCTAATCTGTCTAAGTTTGTTAATGAAAATAATCTAAACATTTTTCTATAGTTCATTGGGTTAATTACATTGTCTCTTATTGACAATGGTGAATAACTAGTGTTGCATTTTTTTAACCATTAAGGAAGAATTTTTTAAAAAATGCTCTTAAGTGCCAGGTTATTTTGACACTTAAATTCTACTTGGATACATTTGAATATATTTGTTAAAAATTAAAGCCAAAAAATTAATAATACCTGTGTGTACTTTAAAATGCTAATATTTATGCCTTAAAACACCTTCCATTATTTTAAAAAGACATAAAGTTCTCAATGTTTAATAATGTTAATGCATTTTTTCAAAAATTTTAGATGTAGACAAGACCATCTAGAAATCTATTTCCTAAAGAAACACCTAAATACAGACATTAAGTCACCAACACAAGAAGGCTCACAGTCAAAGACCATCAGTTGAACAGGTAGATGAACCACCCAAGTCCATATCCTTTCTTGCTCCTTCTCCTTAGAAAACAAATAAGCATCTAGAAAAAGAAGAAAAATAAGATAAGATAAAAAACAAACCTGTATAGGACAAAACAAATAAACAAATAGAAAAACAAAGAGCCCCCCCAAGAAAGAAGTAGCATAAGAAACACATGAAGACACAGACACACACACTGGTATGTGTAGAAATCTCCAAAAAAAAAAAACACACAAATTCAGAAATCATAATATATAAACAAAAGTGTCATAGAATATTATTTTAAGGTGTGTTACTTTTGTTTATGTTGCATTTTTTTAACTCTGTGAAGCTGTGTTACTTTGCCCGTCTAAAATATCTGACTGGTCTAATAAAGAACTGAACGGCCAATAGCAAGGCAGGAGAAAGGATAGGCGGGGCTGGCAGGCAGAGAAAATAAGAAGGAGGAGAAATCTGGGAGGGAAAAAAAAGTAGCCAGAGAAGGAGGAGGACTCCAGGAGCCAGCCACCAAGCTACACAGCAAGCCACAAAGAGTAAGATTTACAGAAGTAGGGAACAGCCCAGAGGTAAAGGGCAGATGGAATAATTTAAGTTAAGAAAAGCTGGCAAGCAACAAGCCAAGCTAAGGTTGGACATTTAAAATTAAGAATAAGCCTCTGTGTGCGATTTATTTAGGAGCTGGGTGGCAGGGCCTCTGAAAGACCAAAAACAAACAACACAAAAGACCTGTAATATAAGAAAAAAAAAAGCCGTTGGGCCTGGCCTTAAGTGCTTTTTGTATCCCAGTGACACTGCATTGGAGAAAACTAATTTTAAATTTCTGAGTGATTACCAATTGGTAAAAGCATCTGGGTTAGATGTGTGTGTGTGTGTGTGTGTGTGTGTGTGTGTGTGTGTGTGTGTGTGTTTGTGTATACTTCTACTCTCAGTGCTAGGACTCTGTATAACCTAGACCTGTTCAGGCTGCCAATAAGTGGCGCCTGAGCTCATAAGTACATTGGTCCTGCTGTGTTTAGAAGGTCTTGTTTCCTGGGTGTTCTCCATCCCCCATGCTCTTAAAATCTTTGTGCCTCCTCTTATGCAGGGTTCCATGAGACATAAGGGGAGGGTATTGATGGAGACATATCACTTAGGATTGAGTGTTCCAAGTACTCTCAACCTCTGTACTTTGTCCAGATGTAGATTTCTGTATTTATTCCCATATGCTCAGAAGGAAACCTCTCTGATAATGGATGAGCAAGACACATGATCGGTGAGTATAGCAGAATGTCATCAGGGGTCACTTTACTGCTACTTTTTTCTTTTGTTTTATTTTTTAGAATAGTAGTGCTTGGTTTGACAGCTGGTCCTTGGGCTATCTAGCCTCAGGTTTTGGGAACCTGTACATTGTTGTGGATGGGTTCCATGTCATGGATTGGGTCTTAAATCTAACCAATACTGGCTGATTAGTCCCACAAGCATTGTGATGATATTGCACTAGAGCACCTTGCTTGCAGGTCACCAGCGTAGATCAAAAGGTTTGGTTTGGTATTTACCTTTCTCTTTTGGTAGAGTGCAGAATACCTTCCAGTACCATGAACACTACTTAGTAAGAGTAAAGGCTCAAGGTAGGCACCAGCTCAATTTAAATATGTTCAATGAGTTGTATAAGTGTTGTCTTTACCAATGCAGACTTACTATCACTTTGTGGAGAGTAACCAATAACCTTGGCAATATACTAGTTGTTTGGGGGTTCCCTTTGGCTAACAACTCAATTAGATGGAATAATATTTCTAGAACTGGAAGCTTCATTTGGTGATAAGAGATGTCCAGTTGGGGCTGCCTGTCCCATTATTTGGAGATTCCATTTAGATTACTTTCATATATTCACATATTTTAAGAAGCTTCTAAAGTGTTAGGTTTCTATACAACCTCTCAAATAGTCCTTAGTTTTAGCTCTCCCTCTCCAGTATTACTTTACTCATTCCTGTTCTTCCCTTCCCCTCCCTCTTTGATTCTTTCATCCCAGTTCTCTCCCATCCCAAATTATCTATTCTAAGTGTTTATCAACATGTAGCCCAAGAAACATTAAGTTTCACCGTTTGTACCTGAATCACAGCTAACTGAATCATTGTGTTACACCTCCCCCCCCCACCCCATAGACATTCCTCCCTGACTCTCCATTGCCATTGAAATCCAGTTAACTTCTTTGGATGTCTTTTTAATATAAAGTTTTCCATGCATTTTGCTTATTTCACCAACCCAGTTTTGCCTTTTCATAAATCTTACATACTTTTGAGGTTCTTGTCAATTGTGAAGTCCTCCCACTTCTTAGCAAATAGTATTTGCCAACTCTTCCTTGACTTGAAACAGCAACTTCCCATTTATTGGCCTCCATCTTACTAGGACATGCCGTTTCATGCTGGAGATCTCTGGGCCAGTTCCATGCTGGTTAGGATGACTGAAGAATGCTCATGGTAGATGGGGTTTCCACACAATATGTTCACTATCTTTAATGCTGTATATCATTTCTCCAGCCCATGTGTGTGTGTATGTGTGTGTGTGTGTGTGTGTGTGTGTGTGTGTGTGTGAGAGAGAGAGAGAGAGAGAGAGAGAGAGAGAGAGAGAGAGAGAGTATCTTTCTATTTTCCTCTATTTGTTCTTCACTTCCTTTCTCTGACAAAAGCATCTCTAAATTAGTTTCTCAATTTTGGAAAAATATAAGGAAGAAAACAAAAAAGAATTTTCATATTCAAAGATCAATATCAACTAGAAATTATATCTTCCAACTTTCCTTATATGCACCTCAGTGTCTTTTCAGTCTTGTTCCCTTCTCTGTAAAGATCCTGTAGAAAGCACTGTGCCTCCAATTTTGTTTCATGACCTTGGACCTCATCATTTCCATTCCATTACTTGTGAGTGTATGTGTGTGTGTGGGGGGGTGCCTGTGTGTTGGTACATGTGCACATGTGTGTGTGGATGCAGATGATCATGCAGTCAGATCCAGGATGAGGACCTGAGTGTACTGTTCTATTACTCCCCACCTATCCCTTTGAGACAAGGCTTCTTATTAATCTTTACCAAAACCCTAGGACAAAAACATTATTATTTCCTCCTTCTCTGTAAGGAACGCAAATCCTTTAGAGGATTTTTTTTCCAGAGTCCACACAGCTAGAATGTAGCTGGGACAAATTTGGAACCTAAATTTATCTAACCAGGGAAAGCAGTAAGACAGAGGGATAGACATTAGGTCAGGCAATACAAAATTGCTGAAAATGGCTATTTCAATAGTTGAATCTAACATGTCTCATAAAATAGCAACACCTCCTGAAATCAAATTTCAATTCGAAATTGAACTGCCAGATGCATATACCTGAAAAGATGAAGCTCTTGTTTTGAGATTCTCAACCTGACCTAGTTTGGCACAAGTCTAATTCTTTGCAGATTTTAACCCAAAGGTCTTCAGTTTAAGACTTCAGCTTCTTTTTCATCTCTATCTCTGTCATTCCAAGTGTTTTATTTTTTCCCCTGTTCCATTCCCTGCAATTCCCTATCAGCCAAGAGCCTGCTGACTCTCAGTGTGTTTCAGGACCTCCAGCTCCTGCCTTTTTGCTGATATGTGTTCTCAGTTTGCTCTTTACAGAGAGTGATTGCAGAGCACATATTAGAGGCTGTTCCTTGATACCCAGAGACTGGATAGAGGCCCAATGAGGGTATCTACTCCCCTGTTTCATCTTCTAGAGCTCTCATGTGTGGCTGCATCTCACTGAAATGTTCTGCATCCGAACTCAAGTGGAGATGCTGGGAGATCTGAGTCCAAGGTAGCTTGGTTTCTTAATCCTGCTTTCCTTCTCAAGCAAGACAGCTAGTTAATCACAAGTATCAGCAGGTGATACTTTGACCCCAATTTTTGAGCCTTCTTTGATATTCTAAGCAGGGATGCTTAAATTGTCCGGTCCAGTGAGTAGCAATTGGACTCTCGCCTCGTCTTTGACCTGATAGCAACTCTTGACAATTATGTCAATAATCTCATTCCTCCTTCCCTCATTATCATGCTTTGTTTTCCTCTGTCTTCTGCCTCTGATAACACCTTCATCACCAAAAGTAGTCTGCATAAGTGGTTTGCAAGCCTCTCTGGATCAAACAATGACTTTGCTGTTATTTTCAATTTCATGTGTGTTCGCTGTGATACAAAATTAAGAAACAAATATAAAGACGTTGATCAAAACAATTATGGACAAGTAAATAAACCAGTCATTATTTCACAAATCTCTTGTTGAAGATTTACAGATAAATGAATGTGTATACATATGAAATTATCACATAGATCTTGAATAGGTAGGTGATTTGCTCAGTAAAGATATAGGAAGGCAGACAGAAAAAACAGTATTAAATGTAATATCTGCATCCAGTAGAGAAAACACAAGGGAAACTGAAGGATTTAGTCAGATTTAAATGTATATTTCCTAAATGTTATCACATCAATGGTTTGTGTGTTTGTATATGTATGCGAGGATACATGTTCCATGATGTACATATGGAGGTCAGAGGACAACTTGCAGGGGTCAGTTCTCTTCTTCCACTAGGTGGGTCCTAGGGATCAAACTCAAGGTTGTCAGCCTTATTGATTTAATGTTTTCACCCTCTGAGATGTCTCTCCTCCCCCAAAGTATTTCCTTTTTTTGAGATGGGGTCTCACACCCTTTTTCAGGTTGGACTAGAACTCACTTTATAGCCCAAGTTTCTCACAACTTGAAGCTGCCTTCCTGCTTCAACTTCCCAAATTCTTGGATGGCAGGCATGCATTGACACACTTTGATAAAATAAATGGTTTTAATTTTAATATATAATTTCCACTGTGTAAGAAACATAGTCAAGGAACAACATGGAAAGTTGTAACTATGATTTATTTTCAGCCACATGAGTCATTTTTAGGTAGAATAATTGACCTCCTGCTTTTGAATATGAGTAAATGATAACGCTTGCATACTACTCAGTTTTTAATTCCCATCACTAATATTAGTTATGTAATATTTCTAATACATGGTTTATAAGACTTATAACCTGTTCTGTAATTTTAATTCTCTCAATTTTCAAATATAAATTCTATTTTTAAGTAGGTACAACAATGGCCACCATGCATTTTTGCTATATTGCATTTCAGTCTTACTCTGGGCTCATAGTTCCTATAGTCCATGAGTTTATAAGTGCTTTCAATGATGCCAGGCTCCTATCTTTTGCTCCATAGAGAAGTTTATAAGGACTTTCCATTTCTGTTTTTTTTTCTGCACCACACTTTGCCCACCTGAGACCACAGCACATTCTCTGTGAAAACAAGCTTGACCCAGTTTCAAGAGCTAACACAGGTACCACCCCCAAAGTCTGTCCTTCAGAGAGTGTCTATTATAAGGGACATCTTAGTCTACTGAGCAAGTATAAACAGAGCTTGCACATGTGGTAATACATTCAATATATGCAAATGATGCCATCCATGGTGTGAAATATCGACAAGCTTCTGGGTCCTATGGCTCTGGCCTCCCACTCATGATTTCCTTGGAATTCCAAGTAGCTGAAAAATTCTAAGTTTAAATATGAATTTCCAGATTGTTAACAAAATATATTCATCAGGGTAGAGTGAAGAAGATGTTTCACTCTGTAACTGTTGGCTTTACACACACATATACACACCACATATAAACTCAGACAAAAATCTTTTAAACTTTGACACAAGGTATATATTGGTCTCCATTTATATATAGTCTTTCTAGTTTCCACTGATAGAAAGTCCTAATATGATGGTTTCAGAAGCTGCTTGCTTATTTACAAAACAAATAAAAAACAAATTGGCCTGAGTTTTGGGATCTCTCTTTCTAGAACACTGTTAATTATTTCCTGGAGAAAATGTCAAACTACCTGCTATTATTTTCTTTATGGAAGGTGACTTTCACTTTCTACTCTGATATCTAAAATGGATGCATTTTTCCCTTAAAATCAACGACTTATATAAAGAACGGCTTCTTGATTATTTTATGTCAATTTTTCAAAAATTTGATATCTACTTTGTTTTCAATTACTTTTATTATATGACGTTGTGCTCTGTAAATGCTCATACATTCTTGAGCACGTGTGTGCGTGCTTGTGTGCATGTACATGTGCGTGCATGTGTGTGTGTGTGTGTGTGTGTGTATCTCAAAATAATTTGGTTTCAGATTTATCCTTTCAGCTTTGTAAAGGTGAATTTTGATCTCTTATTTCCTGAGCTTTGTAAATTATCTTTACATCTTATTTTGATGTTTTATATCCTTAGTATTAGCTTGCTGGTGCATGGACTTGGTTTTTGATGTTGTTAAATTCTTTCTTTTACAGTTTAAGATGTAAATGTGGAGATTTTTATTTCAGTTATGTTTTTTCCTCAACCGAATACTCTGAATTTTCTATTCCATAGTTTGCTCCTCTGAAGAGGAGGGTGGGGAAGAATTGCTGTATTGCATGGTTCTGCCTCTCCCTCTTTAGCCCTAGCCCTTTGCCTTAGACCCAATCCTCCATCTAGGCAGTGAGCTAGTGCAATGGTAAGGGCACTCCATTCATTTCCTTCTCTTGGGATCACTCTTGGGATCAGCTGCCTATGGATTGATGCTGAAAACAGTTGGCTCATACATTTTGTCAGTGTTGGCTGCTCAAGGTAGAAAAGTAAATTTGATCCTTGTTACTTGTCTATGTCCAAAAGCAGAAGTCTTCTCATCATACATTTGAATAAAACTGAAAGGGTACATTGCTTTAGATCTACCTATTCTGTAGAAATGGTAACCATGGGTAAAAGCAGAAGCAACAAGACACAAATACATGGGGCCCTCTATATGGCTTGGTGAAAGGAGCAGCTAGGATTGTGAAGACCTCCTGATTGGGTGATCTATTTTTTGTAGCCCCGCCCCCATATCCTGCAGTACTCAGTGGTGTAATTTCTCCTCTCCCCATGCTCCCCCACTTCCAAAATGCTAAATACAGACTTTAAATATCACATCCATAGGAGAGACTGCCTAGGGTTTGTGATAGAAACTAGACAAAGATTCCTCACTGTAGTTGAAAGTTTTCTCTGGTCCTGCCCAGCCCTATAGTCCTGCAGCAGATTATAAAATAATCACTCAAAGACTAAATATTATTTACAAACTGTATGGCATTTGGCAGGTCTCTTCCTAGCTAGCTTTTATATTTTAAACTAACCCATTTCTATTAATCTATGTTTTGCCACATATTCCGTGGCTTTACTGGTCTGGTGGCATGTTGCTCCTTAGGCAGCAGGCTGGTGTCTCTTCAGATTCTGTCTTTCTCTTTCCTGTCTCTCTCCTTGGATTTCCTGCCTTCACTTGATGGGAGATGTTGCTCTGTATGCTGTGAGTCTGTTGCTCTAATTGGTTGATAAATAAAATGCTGATTGGCCAATAGCCAGGCAGGAAGTATAATATAGGTGGGATAAAGAGAGAGGAGAATTCTGGGAAGGAAAGGCTGAATCAGGAGATGCTGCTAGCTGCTACCACCATGAGAAGCAAGATCTAAAGTACCAGTAAGCCAAAAGTCACGTGGCAACTTATAGATTAATAGAAATGGGTTAGTTTAAGATATAAGAACTAGATAGCAAGAAGCCTGCCACGGCCATACAGTTTATAAGTAATATAAGTCTCTGTGTGTTTACTTGGGTCTGAACAGCTGCAGGAGCCAGGTATACACAGTAAAACCTCAACTACAGCCTCTAAGCTGCCCTGCCATAGGCCAAATAAGTTTATTTATTAACCAATAGAAACAATATATATATATTCACAGCATACAGAAAGACATCCCCCAGCACTTCACTCCCATGGCAGTTGGTGGCAAAGGGGATTCATGTGTTTGCTATCTGACTTCGGAACTGAACTGACACTCTGAGGTCTTTTCCCTTATGTATCACCCCATACACATTAGCTTAGCCCAGGAAGTTTGATTTCTCTTCTTCTAACATTATACCTTTGCATCACACAAAATACCAAGACATTGCCATTGAAATTGTATCATCATTGTAGAGGTGATTTGGAAGCCATTTATAGCATTAGAGTGACATAAGAACCTCATTTTAGCATAATTTACCTTCCAAAGCCATTATCCCCCTGATTAACTAAATTAGTAGTTCCATAAGAAATGTCTTGGTTTTAAACAAGTCACTTTCCTTGGAATGTTTCACAATAGACCTTAATACTGGCATCCTCCTCTGCATTTCTGATTTGCTGATGTTTTTAAAAGTCCAATAGGATGACTGGTTCTCAAGAAAACATTACTGCTTTGAAAATAAACTAGAACACAGCTTGTCTTTTTATGCTCCATCTGCTCAACCATGTCTATTAAACTCTAGGAACATTGCCCACTGTGCTTGAAAATGCCATGTTGGGCTACTGAAATTAAGAAGAATGTGATTTCTTTAATTGTGTTTATTGACGTTTTAGCATCCAAACATGAATGTCTCATTCCAATCAAAAAAACACTGACTGCAGGCTATGCAGTGCTTGATATTTGCACTCAATTCCCGAGTTAAACCTCTGAAGCCAGTTTCTATATGAATGAAATTTGACTTAAAGTGATGTGATCAACACTGATCCCAAATTTGGCTAATCCAGAGAGCAATTACTTAGAGAAATGGCACCCAGTGATACCAAAGTGAGGCTGGTTAGAAATACAGCTTATTATTATTATTGGTTAGCGATTCAACTGCATCTTGCTGTAGGTGCATCACAGAGTGGTTAGAGATGTGATCTCTACTCCTTGCTGCCAACTTCTGGGTAATGTTTGACCCACTTTAACAAATGCATACACAGGTCATCTATGCAGTCATCCTGAATCACTGTAAATAAAAAACGGAGTACTTGGGACTGGGGAGAGGAACACTGGGGAATAGAATATTTCTGCATTTTACTTTATGCTCACTGTTATAATGTCCAGTTATTACTTGACAGACAGAAATTGGTCAGGCAGGAGTTATGAAAGTGTCAAAAAGCATCAGCACTAAAAAAGTCTTTCAGATTATTTCTATTCTAAACTCCTCTCTCTAGAAATAATATCCCAAGGCTAGTGTAAGGCTAGGCAGTTGAACAAGAGCAATCCTCAGGTGCCTATACTTCTTTGTTGTTTTTTACCCATCTGCTTTGGCATGTCCAATGGTGTTATCCTTGTGTCAGCTTACATTTGGGCAGTCATGTTGGTGACACCTTATGGCTATACATGACTATTTTGTGAGTTCTTGATATCTTCTGGATATTAATACTTCATCAGAGGTATAACTGGCAAGGATTCTCTCCCACTCAGTGAGCTTTCTCTTTACTCAATTGTTTCTTATGATGTGCAAAACGTTTTTAGTTTTATGGAGACCCATTTGCCAATTGCTGACCTTAATTCCTAAGTAAATGGAATCTTATTCAGAAACACCTTTTCTACACCTATATCTTGTAGGCTACTGCCTGTGTTTTTTGTTTTTTGTTTTGTTTTGTTTTGAAATGGTGTCAGTGTTTTGGGATTCATATTAAGGTATTGGATCCAGTAGGAGCTGATTTCTGTGTAAGGTAATAAATAAGGATCTAATTTCATACTTCTGAATGTGGACTTCCCTTTTCCCATTACCACTTGCTGAAGCTCCTATCTTTTTTCCAGTGTACTTTTTTGGCCTTGTTGTAAATATCAGATTGTTGTAATTATATGTACTGATATTTGGATCTCTTACTTTTTCCCTTGGTCTATGTGTCTGTTTCTGGGCCACTATCACTCTGTTTTTATTACTATAGCTCATAAAACATCTTGAAACATGAAATGGTAATCCCTCCTTCAATGTTCTTTTTGCTCAGGGTTACATGGGCTGTGTGATTCCATGTGATCTTTTGGATTTGTTTTTTTTTTCTTTGTTTGTTTTTCAGTTCCACATGATTTTTTTTTATTTTTTTCTATAACACAACACCTGCAACTATAACTCAGGAACTATCTCAGAGGAGGGGGAGGAAAGATTATAAGAGCCAAAATTTAAATTAACATCACACAGGACTAAAATAAGATGACTATGTTGTAGGTATTTAATATTCTAATGAAAGTACTGTTCACTGTATTTAGAAGAACAGAAAGATAATATAAATACCTTTTTAAAAAAGATATAGACTGCTTCACAAATATTCATGCTAGTAAAGTTTGGATCAGCTTTGCTGAAGCAGGTGTTAGATCAAGGAACAGATCAATCAATGAAGATTGCTTATCTTTAGGAGAAGTTTGTGATGTTGAAATGGACATTAGTATGTTATTATCTCAGTTTAGCTCATGACAAGTTCCTGGCTTTTTTCTGAATGGCCAATAAATAATTCATCAATTCCAGCAATCTCTAATCTATTAATTCACATTTCTGTATTGGTTAACATTGAAAATTATTATAGATAAAATATATCTACTCTTGATGGGTATGAGACAAGATGGACCTCTTCAGTTATCCAATTCATGTAAGAAGTGTGAGTGAAAACTAGCAGATAAGAAGGAAAGAATGTAAAGAAACATGGATGTCAACTGTTGCCCACGAGAAAGATGAGTGAAGTAAAAGAAATCAAGATACATATAAAGGTATAAGACAAGAGATTATGGTGACCCTAAGAGGACAGAAAAACAATTATGGTGAGGTCAGTTCATTCATTTACTGGGAGTCCATTTTGTACTATGTATGTACTTTGAAAGACCAAAATCTCCTGTAAATGCTAGCTCTAAGCGGAAATGAACCAGCAATATTTGATTTCAGTTAGACAAGTTATATAAAGTTCCAATGGCCCTTCTCATTAAGCAAACAAAACCAAACTGAATAATCAGAATTGGTTTTTTCCCAACATAATATTTTTTATTAATTATTGGGAATTTCGTACAATGAACTTGCTTCCAATCATACTTGCTTCCCATTTCTCCCAGGTCCACCCTCCCACCCTTGAGCCCCACCCCTGCAAAAACAAACAACAAAAAATCCCCACAAAGTCCAATTTTTGTTGACCATATACTCATTGGAGGATGGTCAAATAACCAGTGGCCCGAACCTTAAGGAAAATTGAGTCCTTCCCCACCCCCACCCAGCCAGAAGCCATGACCTGAGAAGAGCTATGCTTCAGCATCTTTGTCACAGTTTTAAAGCACTTTGTTCAATAACTTCCGGTCTGAACTGTTTCTTTCTTCTTTCTTTTTTGGGGGTGGGTTGTCACAGAAACCTTCAATGTCTGTCATTCTCATTTATGAGTCTGCCTTCATTGATATCACCACAAAGGAAGCTTCTTTGTCCATAGCAGCCGGTGCCATAAAGCCAGACAGTAGAAGCTACTTAAAACAACAAATAAAAAAAGCTCAAAACAGATGGTTTAAGAATCTCTAAGACTTTTCTTTTGACGAACTTATTGTGTATCCTCATCCTCCGTGTTGGGAAAATTACAAGGATCTTTTAACCAAGCCCCCCTCGTTAGATTCTGTGCACTCCAATAAGCCTCCTGAAGTCAACCTTGATAATACCACTCACCTGCTGGATGCTTTTAACCTCTAAAATAAAGCCGGTCTCCTCGGCATACCTCCAGTGTATCTTTCATTAGATGTTTCTGTCTTCCTCATGAGCAGAACTGAGTCTTTGGAGGCAAATGTGACCCATGATAATTCTGTCACAACTCTGAGGCTTGGAACAGGCACCTTCTTCTACTGTTGGGTTTTCCACCTTTGCACTCGAACAAGTGTCCTTGTTTTCAAGATCCAGATGAAGTACCATCAATTGTAAAATCTGACCTTGACTTCCCTTTGTTTGCTGAGCAGTGCTGTACATGACTAAATATACATATTACATTGTACTTTGTATTCAATTATGTCTCTCCCTAACACATAACAGATAAGGATCTCAAGTTGTAAAGTAGGCCATTTTGTATTAAAAAAATAAATAAAAAAGAAAATATACCAGGGCAATTTTTACAGTTCTAAGGGAGATGAAAAAACAGATGTAAAACAGTCTTGAGTAAGAAGGTTTTTATAATACTGAAGATTGAAGACAAATTTATGTAATAGAATGATTAGGAGAGGACTCTACTCCCTTGATCAAAGAAAGGAAATAGAATGCACTTCTAGCACCAGCAACTCTGACCCATAGCTTTCCCAAAGTACTGCTATCATTGCCCTACAAATTTGAAGTTATTGCTGGAGTGCATATTTTCTTCTGGTTCTAATTTTTGCATAATTAGCTTCTATTTAAAGTCCAAAGTGAGTGCATACTAATGGGTAAATCTGGGTTACAGTCCCATTTCCTTTTTTTTAAATTTTTTTTTTATTTTTGTTTTTTTGAGACAGGGTTTCTCTACATAGTTTTGGTGCCTGTCCTGGATCTCACTCTGTAGACCAGGCTGGCATCGAACTCACAGAGATCTGCCTGGTTCTGCCTCCTGTGTGCTGGGATTAAAGGCTTGCACCACCACCACCTGGCTACATCCCCACTTCTTAACAATAGGGAAGTTACAAAAGCACACATATATTTTGGGGTTTTTTTTAATCTTAATGGTGAGTGATGAGTTTTTGTCTCCCCATAAGAATATAGAAAAGAAAAGAAGGTTTAAAATAATTCATATACTCACTAAATCTACTGTATAAATTGAAAACTTGGCTCCTTAGTTGTGGTAATCACACTTCTCGTGGGTACATATGGCTGCTGTGGTCTCCTTTGAACACTGCAGAGGAAAAACATTTCCACCATCACAGAAAACTCTACTAGACAGCTCTGAGTTAGATAAAGTGTCTCAATTTTATAAATTGTGCAAATTAAGGTCCCCGGGAGTCAAGTGATATGCCAATATTGCTGAGCCAGCTTGTGTCCATTTCAAAACTAGCAAGTATCAAAATTCATGATTCTTTTGAATTGTTCTCCTCATTGCAAATTACTATTTTTCAAGTCACAGTTGCAAAATATTCTATTTAGCTGTTTCATCTCTCCAATTTGTCAAAATGTTCATGTTCGAAACCCTTTGGCTTGTTGGAATAACATGAGGGACTATGGGAACTTCATCAGAAGTTTTTCTAGATAAAAACAGCATTTAGCAGAGCCTAGAGTCCTACAAATGTTTCCTGGGTCTTCATCCTCAAATAGTGTGTTCCATAGAATAGTGAAACAAGGATCTTGAAGCCTTTTTACTTAACCAGTTATTGAAAGGAAACAAAACTCATGTACAACCCCAAAGGTTAAAGGGGGTTCCACTTGATTTTCAGCACTGGCTGTGTGCAGTCTGGTTTCCTGCTGCTGTCTCCTGAGTGGCAGAAGTGTTTTTTAGCCACAATGAGTAAGTTGATCTCTAACACAAAACGCTTCTCGTCAAGCCCTTCCCAAAGGCTAGCAACGGCCAGACAAACAGATCCGAAAGAACTATTTACACCCATACTCACTCAAAGACATTTTCTGGCTTCCTTACCATCGGCAGAAACACTCTCCTCTAAGACAGTGAGAGAGGTGGAGAGAGAAGTACAGAATGTTTTCTGGAGTAGCACTGCAGGTATTCCAAAGGATGGCATTGGCCCCCATGGATGCACACACTTTCACTGAGCATGTACCTGCTGCCATGGAGACCATTTGGTTGCCAAAGCTTTAAGGATAATTCTGTGAGAGCAGTCTTCACTGTTTTGGTTTTCGGGCTTGATGTTTTTCAGTAGCATTCAAATACCACTTCTCAGACTCACAGAATAAATTACAATCATCTGAGAACACTCTCTTCTTTTTAGACAGCATTCAGCACAATGTCAAAGGAAGGTCAGTGAGCAGCAAAAACAGATCCCGGTGGCTGGAGCTGGTGATGCTCAGCACACAACATGGGCCTGTCTGAATCAGAGAAAACAGCCCAGCTCGTCCTCTGAGCTTCATCCTCTCCTGGTTCCCTCCACGTATGAGTTAGGCCTTTTCTTATATTTTTAAACAGTTTCTGGCTACTTCTGGAATTATTCCTATTATACTATAAGTGTAACCGTGCATCCCGTTCATTGTTTCTGTTATTAATTCAACATCTTTTATAAGCACTATTTGAAGTTAGGTACTGTCCTAGACTCCAGGTATATGACAGGAAACAAAATAACATTTAAGACATCTGGATCCTGAATCTAGTAACAGGCAACAGCACAGGTTAGCATAAAAATCCAATCACAGAAATAAAAGTTGAGTTTTGAAGAATGGTAACAGCATGCTATTTAGATGGGATGGCCAAAACAAATAAACAAAAAAGTCATTTTAGGTAAAGGGGCAATCAAGCAGAAACCAAATGAAAGGAGGTGCAAATTGTACATCTGTTTGGAAGAAGGGCTGTCCTAGCAGAAGAAACAGCAAGCAGCTGGCTCAAAAGGTAACCACTGATAAATGCAAGTTTTCTCCCATTTGAACCAAACATTGACATAAGGAAAGAAGACCCAGATTCTGAAGACAGGTAGTTAAATCAAATATGCAAAGACAAAGGAAGAGGAAAGTGACAGGAACTGATGTGCCCCCAATCCTCTTATATAACACCACATAAATGCCTCATCACAAGGCCTGTGGTGCATCTGAGCATTTTTAAATATATCCAAATGTATCTGTTTGGGGCCTAAGGAGAGTCACTATGTCATTTCTACATCCACTACTGTTGTTAGCCTCCTAAAAGGAAACAAAGAAGTTAAGAGGCCATCTCTTTACTGTAGTGAGCTCCATCAACAAAACGCAATCAAGACAGAGACAGGCCAACTTCTAAAGTCAGGTATGGTGATATTTTATTTGTACTGAAATGTAATTTTATTTGTATGTTAATAAAGTTGCCTGGGGGTCAGAGCTAATAGCAAGCCAAAGCAGAAGCCGGGCGGTGGAGGTGTACACCTTTAATCCAAATCACATGACAGACAGATCTCTGTGTGCTCAAGGATACAGCCAGCATGGAGACACACGCCTTTAATCTCAATACCAACCATAGAAGACCTGGAGGTCTGTATAGACAGGAAGTGACGAGGAGGTCGTGTAGTTGGGTTTAGAACCAATAAGAAGGCAGAACAGAAAGTCAATAAAAAGACAGATACACAGGAAGTAGGACTCTTGCTGAGGGGAAGGATGGCAGCGGCAGGAAGGGTAAGAAGGCAGTTTTAAGTCTCAGCTCTCAGCTACTGTTCTGACCTCTTGGGCTTTTAACTCTGCATTTGGCTCTGTGTTTCTTATTTAATAAGACTGTTAATCTACAGTCAGGGAGATTGATCTCCCAAGACCTGCTCATGTTCAGATTAAGGGGAAGAAAAAGCACAAGGGCCCTCGGGTATGGATTGGGTCTCCAGTGTGGGATAATCTTGGAGGAGAATGGAAAATCGAAGGTCAGAGGCCAACGAAGGGGGAGAATGACAGTGACAGAAGGATAGGGAAATGATTCACAGCACTTCACACCAACAAAATGGAAAGACTAAGCTTGGCTACCAGAAACACAAACAAATAGCCGCTGCCTTGACATCTCTTTGTAAGGTTGGTCCACTAAAAAATCACGGCACTCCTAACAAGAAGCTATCTCCAGTTGACAACTGCTAGCAAAGGAAACAGTTTTTCCCAATAAAGTCTCACTGAATACAGAAAACACATTTAAGAGCAGGCTTTATGCCTAGCAGTAGATTACCAACACAAAATGAACTCAGTGATATTTTTGGAGATGTTTTGCCTCATATTGCTTTGTTTGAGTGGGTTTTTTGCTTGTTTTTTGTTTTTTGTTTTGTTTTGTTTTGTTTTGTTTTGTTTTGTTTTGTTTTGTTTACCATACTGATCTCTGATCTTTTGCTTGTGTATTATGGTTCCCAGTTTTGTGTTTTCATTTGTTTTTTTTTTGGGGGGGGTTGTTGTTGTTGTTTTGGTGTGTGTGTGTGTGTGTGTGTGTGTGTGTGTGTGTGTGTTTCTTGGCTTTTTTTCTGTTTTGTTTTATTCTGGTTTATTTGATTCTATTTGCCTTCAGCAAGAAGAAAGCATGAAGTTGGAAAGGTAGGGAGGACGGGAGGGTCTAAGAGGGAAAACTGTGATCAAAAATATAATGTATGAAAAACATATTTTAACAAAAATCTTGGCACTTGTATGTATGTATAAACTCTCAAGAATCCAACCAGTTTATGACTGTGGCAATCAGGTTCAGGACATCACCTTCTTTCACCTGGCTATTAAATTAGCCCTCCCTATTGGGTTTCTCTTTGCTCCCTTTGCTTGGTTATTCTACTACTTAACATTATCTACTGGAGTTTCATGTCACACATGTACAACTGGAAGTCCTTATGATGGTCTACAAGGGTCCGTATGACTTCCTTTTACCCCTCAGCCCATTATTTTCTAACCATATCACCTTACTGTCTTCTGTTGGATTAGTCTATTTCTGCTATGCAGCCTCTCAAGCTGGCTGCTTAAAAATGCCAAATGTTTCAACTCAGGTGTTACTTTCTTCTCTCTTATTCTGTCCATTACTGCCCAGATGTCACTTGTCTAAGGATTTTTTTGTCCTATGCCATTTTGCATAAATAATGTCATAGGACTTCTAATCCTGTGAAACAAAACACCATGAACAAAAACAAGTTTGGTAGGAAAGGGTTTCATCTTATAGCCTTGTAGTGTATCATTTAGAGAAATCAGGGCAGAAACCTGAGACAGAAACTGATACAGAAGCCATGAAGGAGTGCTGCTTACTGGATTGTTCTCCATGGCTTATTCAGCCTCCTCTTTTTTTTTAATATCGCAGGACCACCTGTTCTGTGGTGGTATCACCCACAATGATCTGGGCTCTTCCACATCAATCACTAGTTTAAAAAAAGCAATTTAGACTTGTCTACCAGCAAATTTTGTGGAAGCTTTTTCTTAATTGAGAGCCTCTTTTCCCAAATGACTCTACCATGTGTCAAGTTGACATAAAACCAGCCAGGACTGATATCTACTTTCTACCTATATAACCCCTAGTCCCATCTCTACACATACCTTAGCTTCCTATCCTGTTTGTCTCCATAACAATATAACAATATTCTAAATGTCTCTTTTCTCATCTGTTTATCATCAGTTTTTATCCCACAAGCATATGGGATCCTTGCATCCAGACTTTATATGTCTTTTTCTAGGTGAATATTTATTGATGAACAAATGAACATAAGAAAAACAAGACAGTAATAGAGTTACTTGGACCAAAAATTGAGGAAAGAGTAATTGATAGCACAAAGTCAGACAGCTAAAGAGATAAGAAGAACCTGGAAGCTGGGAGAAGGTTGTGATGATAAGCACGAGGAGAGTGATGATGATAGTATCAACCAGCATCAGGGGGTGTGTCAAAAGGCCTCACCATTGTTTATCCTGCCTACTTCATCCTTCTTCACCCAAAGGTGTGGCTCCCCTTGTTATCTCCATTCACCAGATAAGAAAGAGAAATCGAGGCTTGGAGAAAATTGGTTGCTTGCACAAGAAGCCACATGATTTTTCACTTGTCTCTGTCTCCAGAGTTGTTATTTCTTAAAGTGAGTCTTACATCTCTAAGATAAGTGTCACACTGTCCTGTGATCTGTCAAAACAAAACAACACTAAAAGAATGACTAAAGTTCTCAGACGGAGTCTCCACAAAAGCACCAGGTTCCCGGGATTTAGCAAACAAATGTTCTTACTATAATGACAAATAATTCTGGTTCAGTAAATAATGTGAAGTAACAGATAAATGCAGCCAAACAAAAAGGCGAATAAATGCGAACTAAGGAAAACAACTATGCAGCCCTGAGCAGTTTAACCCCAGTAGTCTTGCTGCATTCCAAGCACTCAATCAAGTGACCGTTTCGCATCACACACACACACACACACACACACACACACACACACACACACACACCACAGTTCAGCTTCTACATGAAATTTATCTACTTGGCTTTAAGCTCAGAGTGAACAAGCAACCCAGTTTTTCTGCAGCTCCTCCATGGTTTCTTCTTAAGTGAGGGCTGCTGTTTTCTACAAGGTAAGTGGGTGAGAATTGCTTTGTTTTGTTTAGTATCACACAGAGAAAGCTGGTGTAAAAATCCAAAGTGGCAATTATTTTAATGGAACGTCTTCTGCCCAATAGAATAGCAAGTTTTAAGGTGTTGGTGAAATTGTAGAAAAATCATCACTTTCATACATTATAACCAGAAACTGATGCAACCTAATGGAAAAGCAGTGGAATAAAATATCTTATCTATTGATCTAATAATTTCATTTCCGCAACTATATTCTAAGAATAAAATGTTTAACTTAATTTATTTTGGTTGGTGTATAAAATCATAAAATTATACATATTGATAAAGTATCATGCAATATTTTGATACCTTTATACACTGCATGATTTTTAAGTCAGATTAATCTATCTTCTCATTTTTCATTTTGTATGGGCAATAGATTTGATTTTTCTTTTCCTAGCTTTAAAAAGTACAGCACATTTCTGTTTTCTGGAGTCACCCTGCTGTGCAGTAGTACACCAGAAATTCTTAATTTCATCTCACAGCTAATTAGAATACTGGTCAATGTTTTCCTCAGCCCTCAATCTCCCAGACTCTCCCTGCCCTGTGGCTTTTGATCTTATGAAAAATCAGCAACATTCTTACTTTCCATTAGCAGGAAAAAGGTAATTTTTTAACTTAATAAACAATACTATACTATGATTAGAAGCTCTATCTGTGAAGACTTTGTGTTTGCATGGGAGTACTCTTCATGTTGCCCTACAAAATAAAGAAGATTGAATAATAAGTTGATTTTTTTAAACACTATAAAAGTATGTTTAGTAAAGTAGAGAGAAGGGGAAAAGTACAAAGCATGGCTGATTCTGGCTGGCAAAATGAGATGACAATTGCCATTCTATATCTTATATTTCAGAAGTCATTCAAAAATTCATGACTTATGGCCATGATTTCAAGCTTTAATTTTTTGGAGGAAAATATGTATTAATAGAAAAATGGTTGAAAATAATACATTATTTGATTATAGACTATTTCATCTCACATGTTAATGAACTAAAACGAGAGTTCATTAGAAATTCTTGCACTCTAAGGCATTAGATAGACAAGCAGACAATTCATTATTTCTACACAAAATACTCTTGGATTTTTTTTGTGGGGGAGAATTGTGTTTATTTTGTTTTGCATTAGGAAAGGGACAAAAAAAAGAAGGAAGGAAGGAAGGAAGGAAGGAAGGAAGGAAGGAAGGAAGGAAGGAAGGACCAAAGAAGGGAAAAGGAAGAGAAGACTCAGGATCTTCCAATAAAATGGAGCAATCATGGATTTTTCCATTGGCTGAGCAAATCCAGGAAAGAAATCAAAATATTCATCATGTTGGTTTTCCAACTATAAAGAGAAATAATGGTGCATTTGATGCAATGGTTAAAAGAATAGGCACTGTAGTCATATTACCTGGGTTCAAATCTGAGCCTCACCATATATAGGTTATATGACCTTCTCAAAATTAAATAATCTCTCTATCTCTGTGCTCCTAAAATATCAGGTTAAGAACATTGGTTTCTTGAAAATTAACACACCAAGGAGTTTCTATTACATAGGAGGCATTGTGGAAGAGTTAACTGTTGGTATTAGCTTTGTTCAATAATTGTAGTAAAATAAAATGTCAATATCCTTCCCCCCAATTTTTTTTTCTTAAAGTTATGTATAGTAGAAGTGCAACATGGGTGACCTTATATTTAAATCTAGATGGTAGGTAGACTTCATGAGTATCTATAGGTTTTGAAGGTAGAATTTTGTTTTTTGCTTTTCATTTGTTTGTTTGTTTTTGCTTTTCGTTTTTTCACTTTTCCAGCCTCTGGCAGTTAGCACCTTATTCTGTTCAAGTCCTCATCTTTCATCTTCAATTACTACAGTCAAAATTCACCTTCTGAATTGTGAATTAGCTTCTGCTTTTTAAGTAATTGCACAACTATATTAATATTGTAAAAATAATCTTTGAGAATCTGTTTATTGATGGCTTCAACCTTAATAATATTTGCAAAGTTAGTTTGGCACTAAAAGTGGTGTGTTTTTAGGTTCTAAAAATTAGTTGTAGGTGTCTTATCACTACCATTTCTTCTCATTCTTTACATATATAGATACATGTACACATTATACATAGAGTGCTTCTACCACACATTTCTTTTTGATTTTTAATTAATAAAGCAATTTTATAACAACACAATGTTAAATATAATAAAGAATATGTTTATCTATTGTTATTACTTGTACTGATTTGAAAGAGAATAGCCTCCCTAGGTTCCTATATTTGAATACTTGGTCCCAATTTGGGATGATGCCAAGTTAGATTGGACAAATTGTTCTACCCTTTCTGATAACCAATGTCTCTGCCTATAAACTAATACTAAATATTTTTGCCTTATAAAGTTCCTTAAAAGATTATATGTGATGATATATGAGAAAATGCCATGTATAATCAAATGCTTTAAATACAGTTATATGTAATTGTTCTGAGACACCATACTGCTTCCACAGTGGCACCATAAATATAATGTGTATTTTCTATAGTACAATAGCTTGTACAGTTTTTAAAATCACCATTAAGATTACAGATAAAATTTTTTAAAAAGGAGGAAGAAGGGGAAGGAGTGAAGAATGTAAGAAGTAAGGAAAACGAACTCTAAATCAAAAAGTTAAGGTGCACACTTGCTTTTGCCTCAAGCAAATCTGTGTTTGTGCCTAGAAAACTCTGGTGAACAAATTTCAGAAACTCTTCCGATTTCATATAAGATTAAGGTCTAAAATAATACTTAGAATTTAGCACTTTAATCTCATACTCTTGGGTGGAGTAGGCCTCCTCCTTCACAAGTGCCTTGGGGCATATACATTACAAGTTTCGTGGCCCAGCCCACATACACACAGAAACACAAACAGTACATAAGCCATTGCGAACAGCAGAAATATTGCCACATGGGGAGTAATAGAACCATTTTGCTGCCTTCATTGTTAGTAGGTTTTTCTGTGGTCCCTGGAGCAGTCATCCAGACTTGTAAGACCTCAATTTCCTCACCAATAAATTTTGAATTTGGAATAAATCAGTTTTAAGTCTAAAATCTCATATGTTTTATGCCAATCCAATTTGCAAAAGAGTTAATTTCCTAAAGCAAACGGTGATGAACTCTCAAGGTAAACATCATAACCCTAATTAAAAATGGACAAGTAATGAACAAGTAATAGATAACATAATAAACTCAAATTATGAATTAATATTTCAGCCTTGCTGCCTTCAGCTTATCCCCCCAAAGTATAATGACTAACAATAATTGTTTAATTAGATCAAAATACCTGTTATTTCCACCTACTGCCCACTTGAGACACATTTTTCTCCACCTGTTACATATTAGGTCATATGGACCAAAGATTTCTATGAATACATAGGTATTCATTCCACCTCCCCAAGGGTAAACCCCACCCAAGACTACTCAAACCTTAAGAATATGAATTTTCCACTCAAAGCGGTACAATTTAATTTTCTTGCAACCTTTCTTTGTCTGTGTATTTCTTAAAGGATAATTTTTCCGTGAGAAATGATCTAGAAAGATGGCTTAGATTCTAATGGTTCTTCACCTGTGAGTCGTGACCCCTTTGAGGGTCAGATGACCTTTTCACAGGGGGCAAGTCAGATATCCTGCATATCATATATTTACATTATGATCCATAACAGTAGCAAAATTACAGTTATGAATCAGCAATGAAAATAATTTTATGGCTGAGGGTCACCACAACACGAGGAACTGCATTAAAGGGTTCCAGCATTAGGAAGGTTGAGAACCAGTGGCTTAGATAATATAAGCTCTTGTCATCAAAACTGAGGACTTGAGTTTGATACTTGGGACCCAAATGATGGAAGGAGAGCATCAACTCCCAAAAGTTGTCCTCTGACTCCCACATGTGTACAGTGGTACCCACGTGCACACACACACACACACACACACACATACACACACACACAGATGCACACATGAACGTATGTGCAAACAAATAAATATGCAATTTTAGATATTATTTAAAAAGAAAAATCTCTAATATTTTTATTTTGCAACACTCTGTAGTATTTTACATAAAGTAAAAGATAACAATTATCACACGTTAAAATAAACCACTGAAGGTGGTACACATCTGTAATCTTAGCACTCAAGAGGCTAAGGCAGAAACATGACCATTGGAGGGCATCCCACAACCCCACTCCCACCCCCATGCACACACACAAAGAAAAGATAAAAAGAAAAGAAGTAAAATTTCACTGACCAAACTTCGTTTTTCAGAGCCATGCAAATCTACCCATTTTTCTGATCTTCACGTGCTTTCTTACAAATATCTACACTAACTCTGTAACTGTGTTTGCTAAACTGTCATCCACATTTCCCGAAGGATACAACATTTTTTTTCATATTTCTTTTTTTTCCTCATATTTTAAAAAACTCTTTTTTAAAAAATTTTTATTTTGCAATACAATTCAGTTCTACATATCAGCCACGGATTCCCTTGTTCTCCCCCCTCCCGCCCCCCTCACCTTCCCCCCAGCCCGCCCCCCCATTCCCATCTCCTCCAGGGCAAAGCCTCCCCCGAGGACTGAGATCAACCTGGTAGACTAAGTCCAGGTAGGTCCAGTCCCCTCCTCCCAGGCCGAGCCAAGTGATCCTGCATAGGCCCCAGGATCATCCTGAGTGAGGTAATCCAGACTCAAAAAGACAAACATGGTATGTACTCACTTATAGCAGGATACTAGATGTGGAACAAGGATGACTGGACTGCTACTCACATCACCAGGGAGGCTACCTAGAAAACAGGGCCCCAAGAAAGACACGGGGATCGCCCAATGACAGAGAAATGGAATGAGATCTACATGAACAGCCTGGACATATTTCTTTATTAAGAAATTTTCTACTCATTCTGCAAACCACCCACAGATCCCACCTCCTCCCTCCCCGCCCCCAGACCTCTCTCCCAAGCCACCCCACATCCCCACTTCTCTCAAATCAAGATCTCCCATGGGGAGTCAGCAGAGCCGAGTGGCAGGGCAGGGAGGGAGATACCATGATATATGAGGATACAACATTTTAACCAGAGATACAGTGTCCTCCTCTCAGCTATCACAGAGGTCTCTCACCTAGAACATTTTGAATCACATTCACCGATGTCAACACTACGCCAAGCCAAATCTAAAACACAGCCCTTTCATATCCAAGTTTCTTCCTTAGAAGAGATAAGCACTGATGTGGAATGTCAAAATAAACAGCTCTCTCCTTAAAAAGGTACCTGGTAACAAGAATTTCTTATCTAATGTCTCAAGATTCAGAGAGAAGAAGAACTCCTTCCCAGCACGAGGACTTGAAGACATTGTGGAATAGGTTTGCCTTAGAAATGCAGGATGTGAAATTCTGGGACAAAAAATATGGATATGAGAGAAATGCTTTCATTATGTTTTCCTCACCAGGAGACAGGAGCTGTGACCAGTAATGAACAGTGACTTTTTTTTTGTCATAAAACATTTATTTGAATATTAAAATGAGCAGGGAAAACCTGTTCAGTGAACTAGGACCTGGTAAGGCATAATATACCTATACCCCTAGCACTAGAAAGGTAGAGGCAGGAAGATCAGAAGTTCAAGGTCATACTTGACTATATAATAGATTCAAGAGCAGTTCCAGCTACATAAAGCATTGTCTACATGAAACAAACAAACAAAAATGTACTAGGGGGTTGGGGAGAGGACTCTCACAAATCAGAAATAGAAGCAATGCTATCTTTAGTAAGAAATCAAGGAAAACTCCTGGCAAAGTCAAGTGAGCTAGGCCTCAGCTGCTGCTTGCCCAGGGGTCCTTCAGTATCCTGTGGGGTACCTCAAGACCCCTCTGTAGATAGTGAAATGTGAAGATATTCCAGTCATCAGATAAGCCACATGTATCTTCTTGTATACATTAAATCTGTACTTTACTTATAATAGCTAATACAAAATAAACATTACGTACTTGCTATATTTGCAGGGGAAGTATAACAAGAAAGATTGTTTGCATATGCTCATTACGGATAAAATCTGTTTTGAAGTATTTTATTTTACTTATTTTTTATTTTATTTTATGTGTGTGAGTGTTTTGCCTGCATGTATGTATATATACTGTACACATGCCTGGTGCCTGTAGGGGCCAGGAGCGAGTGTTAGATCCTCTGAACCTGGAGTTATGATGGTTGTGAGCTTCCATGTGAATGCTAAAAACCAAGCCAGGGTCCTAGGCAAGAGCAGCAAGTGCTCTTAGCCATTAAGACATCTCTCCAGCCTGTTTTCATATATTTTGATGTATAGTTAATTGAACTCATGGATACAGAACCAGCAGATAAGAAGGTCCAAGTGTTTACAGCCTCATCATCCTTGCTGACAGAAATCAGAAGGCTATAGACTCCCTTTACAGTGGTTTACACCATTTTCAAAAGCCATTTCAAATACATTATGACTGCATTGCTTAAAAAAAATGGTCCTCCTGAACTAGAGATCAACATTAGCTTAAGTTTGAACTCACATATTTCTCCATTTCATTCTCAAAAAAAAAAAAAAAAAAAAAAAAAGAACCAAGATACACTAAAAAGTCAAGTAAACTGGGTCAGATTCCTCTGTAGGAGATCCTCCAAATTCTTGGGTATATTATGATTGATTGAAATGAACCTTGCCAAGTTCCCATTAAAAGAAGCAGCCTCATTACATTTTCACACTCACTAAAGAACACTTGCCTTGAGTAGAGTTTACAGACACAGGGCTGCTTTGAGATGCGTGTGTCAGCATTCATACAGGTCATTGTTTGGCCATGAGTCTTGCTAACTCATGGTGAAATATAAAAGCATTTTGGAACACTGGAAAACTTAAAATATTAACTCATCAGTAAGCATTGGCTAGTAGAATAAACCATGTTTACCATAAATTAAAATAAAATTTTGATCCTTTTTCCCATGAGAAAGTTTTACCCAATCCTTGGTAGATAGGCATATAAAATGAGTTTTTAAGAGTTTTGAGGAAACTGTTGACATTACGTATTTGACTGACTCTGAAGGGTTGTATTGTAGCATGATTTAAATAAAACAAGGTTCTGAGTCAAACATTAAAAAAAAAGAATATAGTGCAAACATTTGCTCATAAGAGATCATAACAAATTTTATTTTAAAATAATTCTCTGGTTATACATGTAAGTTTGTCATTTATTTCTTGCTAAAATAAAATAAACTAATTAACTGAATGTACTTACTTATTTTTTATGTAAAATGATAAAAATCAAGACTGAATATTTAATGCCACAGAGCACATAGTGTCTTCAACATTTTTTAGAGGTGATCAGCATGTTGATTTTACACTCATAATTGCTAAGATTGCTACTTTGCATGAATATGTAGTACAAAATGACAGAATTGTGTGTTGGGCCATCTCAGAAAGTGTTAGAAACAGTGTCCTAATATCAAGCCAAAATTCATTTGACGATCTCTATAAAACTCAAGTCAGCAACTCAAACTGTATTTGTTTTTACATCAAACATTCTAACACAGCCCATTACAAAGATATCTAATCTGATAATTATACACTGAGGAATGACAGTAGGAAAACATTAAAAATCTTTGTTTCTCATAACTAAATCAGTATGTATCTATAAAAGCAGAAAACACTGTATGTATCATAAAACATGAAAAATAAAAAATTTGTGATTCATAGCATGCAGTAGTTTCAAGGCTGAGTCAGGGGGTTTTATGCAAGATTGGTTGACCTTGTATGGTACCACAGCACACACAGTCCAGAGCATACACGTTAGGTGTTTCAGAACTGAGGCTGTAGTGAAGTTGCACAATGCAAAACAGGTGAGAGCCGTCAGGAATGTCTCAGATCCATTACATGTTTGATTTTGAATTAATTCTTGGTCATTGTGAGTTTAGACATGTTTTGCTTTATGGATTCAGAAATCACTCTCTTGCAACCCCCACAATGAGCTACACGGCAAGGAGCTGAACCCACTAGTTGTAAAGCTGGGATCTAACACACGATCCTAACCCCAGTGCTTGTGGTTTCAGCTTAGATCTCATTCTTTGGCAACTGAATATAATTTCAAAGCTGTGCTTCAAGTTTCATGAGTATCTCAGTATTGAGCACAATATCTGACAGTCAGTTGTATAAAATGAGAAGTTGAGTAGGGACAAGGGGGACTCCCTTTTCCTCTTGTATTAGTGAGCTTACCCTTTACCGAAATTTTGTAAGCCTTGACAATTTGGGGAAGTACTTATCCAACACTGCCTGTGAGACTCCTGAGGATAAAAATGCTACCTCTAAATGTTATCTGGTTAGGCCGTGTCCTGTGTAGAGTTATGTCCCCATCACATGCCTTTAATAGATATAAGTGGGTGATACATACATACATAGATGCATGCATATATATGTATATACATGTATGTATGCCTAAAAGCAAATTTTGTATCTTAGAAGTTCATACATTTAAACATTTAGAAACTTAAAATAAGATCTAAAAGGTATCCCAAAGTCTAATCTAGCTCAATACCACCCCTTTTTGCAAAGTTGGTAAGTGATTAATCACATGGCTAGTTAGTACCTGTTATTACTACAACTCAAGACTTTTATCTCTTAAGCTTGTGACGTTTTGTATACAAGAGCCATAGTCATCTACCGATCAGTGATAAATATTAGAATTTTCCTTATCTTTCAGGTAAACAACAGCTATCTAGTTGAAGTTAAGCCAACTTAATAGGAGGGAATTTATAGGAGGTTTCGTAAACCTAGTCAACTACACGTGATTACTGAGAACATGGACCCTAGTAGAGAACCTACTGCTGCAATTTACAAAATCAGTATAATTTCTAACTCCATTTTAAATATTTACCTACTCCTATGCTCACAGATAAGCATAGCTTTCATCAAAGAATCTTCTTATTGCATCAGATAGAGATCAGTACAGAAATCCACAACTGGCCATAATGCAGAGAAGAGATAATTGTGGCACCAACTGATACATCTACAATGCAATCCCTAAAACTAAGGTTCAGGGAACATAGAGGAAGAAGGGTCAGAAAGAGCATGAAAAACAGAAGACCAGGACATCTTTTGTGAGGTAGTGTTGTCTATATATGATAGGGAAATATAATAGGGAAACTGCACCTATGAAATCTCAACAATGCAGAATGACAAGACCAGTTGATAATATATTAACACATATAGAGGAAATCTCACAAGTTCCTACCCTGCAGGTGAAGACCTGCAGACAATTAATGGATGCTGGGGGAGAGAGAATCAGTCTTCTTTGAGAATGAACAAAAAGAGACTTAGCAGGTTTCATACATATATGCAATACAATTTTCTTATATATAATTATATATGTAGATATAAGTGCATACATCTATACAAACATATATACAACAAAAATAATAAAAGAGGAAGAGGCTATAAACTTGAGAATGGGGGCCATGTTAGTGATTTAAGGGAGCTGAGCTGGGAATAGCTGGAGAGGAGAAGAATAGTGATGTGATTCTATTTCAATTAACAATATATATTAATAAATGTATTTGGTAATCAGACCTATATCTACCATTTAGACCAAGTTGTTTCCTTTCACTTGTCCACTGTCCACAAAGCTCCCCAAGGCGTTTTTTTTAGTGTAACTACACATCAAAGTTCATACATTAAAAAAATATTTCATTATCATGAAATCACATCTTTTCATATGTCAGCCCATATTTTTGGAACTAAAGTTCTCACAGCAATCAGCCTATAGTTGAGTGTTAATAGTCTTTTACCTTTTTATAGTCACACTTTCTTGTTTGTGAAAAAGAAAGCCAATTAACCTTTCTAGAGAAATAGTATTACAATTAACTCCTCAATATGTTCAGTACTAGCTAATTCTCAACAATGAATTTTCCTTTTGAATTGTTATAAAAATCTTTGGCTAGAAATAGTTGTGGCAAACTCACAATAAGGCTGATCTTCAAAATAAGCTACTTCCTTCCTTTTGAGAGAAAAAGAAAAATGGTTTTGAATCCATACGCCATTGTAAGTAGATTCACTCTCAAAAGTTCAGACAAAAAGAGAATATGATCATGCCAACTCAATTAAAAGTAGAGGAGGTATAAGGTGATAATTTTGGCTCCTGATTCCCTTGGGAACCATTGTTACAATTTCTACAAATCATATAACGCACTGCCAATTTTCTCTCTTTTGCTGAATTATGGGTTCAATCCTGGCTTCTACTTTTGCCTTACTAGACTATATTTCTATGCACTAACATCTCTCTCATAAATGCATCAGGATTTGAATATCAACAGCAGTACTGAATAAACAGGATACAGCAAGCTTTCTAGTATTTTCTGGAGAAAGTAAAAGTCAGGTTCATATTTTTCACTTTGTTTTTTTTAGGGAATAGCGTGTGAGGAGAGCATGGAAACTCTAGAAATCCAGATGGAGACTTGAGTCTGGACTCTGCCAGCTGATTCCTTGGGCTAAGGCCATAAATTGTGGGAAATATTTCAGGCAAGGTATACAAACTTACAAACTTCGAAAGGCTTAGATGCAAATGGAGCTAATTATGTGTAGGTTTAATAGCTACCGTGAGCACTAAATGAAATGAGTTGTGTAAAATGAGTAAGACATACTTGGTGCTTAATAATTGCTTCCTTTCTTTCATTTCCTATTTAACTATCACAAATAGAAAACTATTTAAGACCAAAAGAAATGCATTTATAACATCTCAGCACTCTTGAGAGGTTCATTTTATAGAAAACTTGAATTTAAATAATCATTCAGGTCCCCCCAAAATACAACAGAATTTGTGAGTCACATAAACATGTAATTGCATACAGATGTGACGTGACTGGAATGATTATGCTTGCATCATTTAGTTGTGATTTTTTTATAAAACTGAAATAAAGAGGAACATTTTTGATACATATTTAGAAACGTTTAATAAACATCAAAGACATATCGATTCAAATTTTCAAAGCAGTTCATTGCCTTGAGGAAGCATCTGTGCTTCCATAAGAAAGTCTTTAAGGACCATAATCTTGCCCACCTAACCTCAAACATTTTTATCATGTAATCAACTTTTTTCATTAAAACTTGAATGAAAAAACAAGTAACCACCTACAAATTTAAAAATTGATGTGAAGGATCACTTATTCTTGTCGACTGCAATCGGCCACCAAGCCTGAAGATGAAAATGCTTTTCAAAAGTTATTAGCTGATCTTTGCTAGCTCTTTGTTAATTATGAAGACTGTCTTTTTGCTAAACTGAAATCTGCCTTGCAATTTTTTTCACCTGATTCTAGTTTATCCTGGGGCAATATGCAGTATACAGGGACTCCATCTTCCACAGCATCAGAATTATTTTTGCTTTTTTTGTACCTCAAAGAACATTGCATGGAGAACAACCACTCACTAAATTTCAGAACATTCAGAGCTGATGTCATTGATGGCTACTATCTGCCAGAGTCTGCCTGGCATTCAAACATGGACTTGTAGCACTCACAAGATTATAGCTACTAAAATTCAGGAAAAAGCATGGGAGCTAATTCAAAGAAGAATGTTGACTTTGAATTACTGAGTAATTAAAGCACTCATGTTTTCCCCAGATTTAGTAGTACAGATCCTCTGATCTCAAGTTTACAGCGAGAATCAAGAGCCTGTCTGGGCATGAGACCAATAGTCAACGGGAGAAGAGAAAGAGTGACTCAGTCCTTAAATACACAGCCGGGTGCCTTACAGATCATAAGCCTATAAAATTATCCATTCACATTTTCTTCTTTCATTGGGTTGTTTGTGCTGTCACAAGTGAAACTGAAAGACTTATATGATTAAAAAAATTTAAGACATTGAAGAAAGAAATTGAATAAGATATCAAAAGGTGGAAAGATCTGTCATGCACATGGGTCAGTAGGATTAACATAGTAAAAATGGCCATCCTACCAAAAGCAAAAACAGGCTTGACCAAAATACATATATCAACAGCTTATTTATATATTTGAAGATTGTTATGATTTTTCTCTCCATAACCTTCTAATACTTTAAACAGTCTAAGATCTTTCTATATTTGCTTGTATAAAATAAGATTATCAGTTGTCACTCAGTTTTTATTAGGTAATCATTAATGCATAATGAATAATAGAAAATAAAAACATTGACATTAAAAATCAGAAACAAGACAAGGTTGTCCCATCTCTCCACACCTATTCAATATAGCACTTGAAGTCTTAGCTAGGGCAATAAGACACATGAAGGAGATAAAAGGAATACAAATGGGAAGGGAAGAAGTTAAAGTATCTTAATTTTCAGATGATAGGGTAGTATACATAAGCGACCCTAAAAATTCCACTAGGAACCCCTATAGCTGATAAACACTTTAAGCAAAGTGGCAAGATACAAAATTAACTCACAAAATCAGTAGCCCTCCTATATACAAATGACAAAGGGACTGTGAAAGAAATTAGGGAAGCAACACCATTCATAGTAGCTTCAAATAATATAAAACATCTTGGGGTATTCTAATCAATCAAATTAAAGACCTATGTGAAAAAAATAAGACATTGAAAAAAGAAATTGAGTAAGATATCAGAAGATGGAAAGATCTCTCATGCCCATGGGTCAGTAGGATTAAAATAGTAAAAATGGCCATCCTACCAAAGCAAACTACAGATTCAATGCAATCACCATCAAAATTCCAACATAATTCATCACAGATACTGAATGAACAACATTCAGCTTCATATAGAAAAATAAAAAACTCAGAATAGACAAAACAATCTTGAATAATAAAAGATCTGCTGGAGGTATCACCATTTCTGATTTCAAGTTGTACTAAAAAGCTACAGAAATAAAAACTTCGTGATATGGCACATAAGCAGACACATTGATCAATGAAATTAAAGTGAAGAACCAGACATAAATCCTCCAACATATAGACATCAGATTTTTGATAAAAAAAAAAAAACCAGATACACACTGGAAAAAAGAATCTTCAGCAAATGGTGCTGGTCAAACTGGATAGTTGCATGTAGAAGAATCCAAATCATCCTATATTTATCACCCTGAACACAACTCAACTCCAAATAGATCAATGATCTGAACAGAAAACCAGATACACAGAACCTGACAGAAGAGAAAATGGGCTAGTCCCCAATTTTCTGTTCATTACTGGTACAGGAAAAAAAACTTTCTGAACAACGTTAGCATAGGAACTAAGATCAACAGTTTAAAATTGGGACCTCATGAAACTGAGAAGCTTCTGCATGGCAAAGGACCCCATAATTTTGACAAAGCAGCAGCCTACAAAATGGAAAAAATTTTTTACCAACTGTATATTTGATAGAGGGCTAATATCCAAAATATATAAAGAATATATTTTCTTCATAAAATTAAATATGAAGAAAACAAATAAATAACCCAATTAAAAATGGGATACATACCTAAATAGAGAATTCTCAATGTAGAAAACTCATGTGGACGAGAAACACTTAAAGAAATGTCCAACATCCTTAGTCAATAGAAAAATGCTAATCAAAACTACTTTGAGATTTTTTTTCTTACACCTGTCAGAATGGCTAAGATCAAAAAAACCAGTGACAGCTCATGCTGGCAAAGATGTGGACTAAGGGAAACATTCGTTGCTGGTGGGAGTGCAAACTTGTACAATCACTACAGAAATCAATATTGTGGTTCCTCAGGAAGATGGGAATCAATCTACCTCAAGATCTAGCTATACCACTCTTGGGGATGTACCCAAAGGACACTTCATCTTACCACAGAGACAATTGCTCATCGTATTCATTATTGCTCTATTCATAGCAGTCAGAAATTCGAAACAATCTCAATGTCTCTCAACAGAAAAATGGGTGAAGAAAATGTGGTACATTTATATCATGAAATATTAATCAGTAATTTAAAAGATGACATCATTAAATTTGCAGGTAAATACACAGAACTAGAAAATAAATCATCTTCACTGAGAAAATCCAGACCCAGAAATAAAAATATGGTATGGATTCATTTATATGTGGAAATTAGCTATTAAGTCAATAAGCAAGCTACAATACATAGAACCACAGAGGTTAGTTATAGAGTAAGGGACTCAGGGTGGTAGGTACAGGTGTATCTCCCTAGAAAAGGGAAATAGAATCAATAGTTATGGATGGACGGAGCAGGGGGAGACTGAAATTGGAGGATCAAGTAGAGGGAAGGGAAGAGCCAGACAAGGTGGGAATACAAGGAAAGACAGCTAAAATTACAGGTCATTTGAGGGGTAGTATGGAAACCTAATACAATAGAAACTATATGAAATATACACATATATGAAAGAGAGCTAAATGAAATTATTGCCAAATAATGGGAGAGACAGAGCCCCAACTGGATATCTCTCATCACCAAACAAAGCTTCCAGTATCAGGAATAGGTCATATCTAATTGAGTTGGCCAAAAGGGTCTTGTGAGAACCTCCAAACAACCTAGGCTGTTGCCAAATCTATAGGTTGTTCTTCACAAACTGACAGCAAGGCCCCATTCCTCAAAACTATACCTAACACAATTCATTGTACATGCAGAAGTTGACCTGGTGCTAAAGCCTTCACCCCTATGTGCCAGAGCTGATAAAGGAAGGTGCCTAGGATAAAACCAAAAATTGCTATTCTAAAAAAACAAAAAAAGTAACAATAAAATGATTCATAATGACGTTGTGCTGAACTCATAGATCTCATAGACCATTGTCTTGCTCGATCATTATCAGAGAAGCTTCCTCCTGCAGCAGAAGGGACTCACAGCAAAACATTATGCAAAGAGTGAGAGACCTTGGAACAGTCAGCCTTAAAATAGATGTCTCCATGAAAGCTTTCCCCTAAGAGCTCAGGGAACCCTTTGGAAAAGGAGGAGGAAAGAGTGTAAGATCCAGACAGGATTGAGGACACCAAGAAAATAAATCCTCCGAATCATCAGGATTGATGTAGTATGAACTGACAGAGATGGAAGCAGCATGCACATGGCTATCATCTGCACCAGATGGGTATGCATCCTAACCCAGAAGCAATCTCCAATTGATAACCACTTGCAAATGAGTATTTAATTTCCTCCAAGGGAGTCTCGCTGGGCAAAAACTTACTCTTTTTTCCCTTTTTTATTATTAGGAAATTTTCTATTCATTTTATATACTAACCACAGATTCTCCCCCTCCTCCCTTTTCCCACCCCTCAGCCTTCCCCCAACCCTCACCCCATTCCCACCTCCTCCAAGTCAAGGTCTCCCATGAGGAGTCAGCAGAGCCTGGTACACTCAGTTGAGGCAGGTCGAAGCCCCTACCCCCTGCACCAAGGCTGCAAGGTGTCACACCTTAGACACTAGGCTCCAAAAAGCCGGCTCGTGCACCAGGGACAGATTGTGATCCCCTTGAGTGGCACCCCCCCTCAAATAGTTCAAGCTAAACAACTGTCTCGCATATCCAGAGGGCTAGTCCAGTCTCATGGGGGCTCCACAGCTATTGGTCCACAGTTCATGGGTTTCCACTAGTTTGGCTGGCCATCTCTGTACACTCTCCCATCATGATCTCAATGTCCCTTGCTTATACAGTCCCTCCCCTCTCTCATTGATTGGACTCCTGGAGCTCGGCCTGGCACCCAGCTATGGATCTCTGCATCTGCTTCCATCAGTTACTGGATGAAAGCTCTATGATGACAGTTAGGGTATTCACTAATCTGGTTACCAGAGTAGACCAGTTCAGGCACCCTCTTGACTATTGCTAGTAGTCTAAGGTGGGGTCATCCTTGTGGATTCCCGGGAACTTCCCTAGCACACTGCTTCTCCCTATTCCCATGATGTCTTCATTTATCATGGTTATGTCTTTCCTCGATCTTCCACTCTGTTCCTGGATACACGCTCAACTATGTTCATAGCAGCATTATTCATAATAGCCAGAACCTGGAAACAACCCAGATGCCCATCAACCAAAAAATGGATGAAGAAATGTGGCACATGTACACAATGGAGTACTACTCAGCAGTAAAAAACAATGATATCATGAAATTTGCAGGCAAATGGATAGAACTAGAAAATATCATCTTGAGTAAGGTAACCCAGACTCAGAAGGATAAACATGGTATGAACTCACTCATAAGTGGATACTAGATGTAAAGCAAAGGATAACCAGACTACAACCCACAGCTCCAGAGAAGCTAGCTAACCAGGAGGACCCAAAGAGGTACCCATGGATTGCCCTGGGAAGGGGAAATAGATGATATCTCCATGGGTAAACTGGGAGTGAGGGGGTAATAGAGGGCAAGGAATGGGGGAATGAGACATAATGAAATGGGAGGTTCGAGCTGGAACAGGAAAAAATTAATCTTAAGGGTAGACTGTGTGCCCAGCAGTAGATGGCCAAGAGAAAACAAACTCAGAGACATCTTTGGAGGTTCCATGTCTCAATGTTGTATCAGGGTTCTTTCCCTTTTAAAAATTTTATCTTATTATTTTTATTTTATTTATATAATTTTGCTTCTCTCTTTTTGCCCTACAGGTCCTTTGCACATATATTGTGGCTTCCAATTTAGTGTTTTTATGGGATTCCTGAAAGTACAAACAAGCGATTCTCTGGTTCCTATTCCCCATCTTGATAGGCTCTTTTGCTTCAGCTTGCTTGTTTCGTCCAGTTAGGATGTGTTAGCTTTTGTTTTGTATTCTTTTATTTTATTGTTACCACTCAGAAGCCTGTGTGTTTTCTAATGAGAGACAGAAAGGCATGATCCTGAAAGGGTGTGGGGGAGGAACTGGGAGGAGTAGGGGGAGGGAAAACCAAAATCAGGTTATATTATATGAGGGAAAAAAACTATTTCCAATAAAAGGGGGAAAAGGGAAAATAAAAGCATATAAAAAGAAAATATACACAAAAATTTTCAATCTACTTTCTAAAATGGAGCACACATTTTCTAACAGTTCAGGAGTCTTGCTTTAAGGACTCCTATGTGCTGTGGGATGGTCTGTATGTCAAGTGTGTTGCTGATTGGTCAGTAAATAAATCACTGATTGGCCATTGGCTAGGCAGGAAGTATAGGCGGGACAAGGAAAAGAATTCTGGGAGTGGAAGGCGGAGAGGGAGACACTGCCAGCCGCCATCAGGACAAGGAAGATGTAAGGTACCAGTAAGCCATGAGCCATGTGGCAAAGTAAAGATTAATAGAAATGGGCTAAATATAAGAGTAAGAGCTAGACAATAACAGGCCTGAGCTAATGGCCAAGCAGTTTAAATAATGTAAGAGTCTGTGTGTTTATTTTATAAGTGGGCTCTGGGACTGGCGGGACTTGGTGGCGGGAGCTGGAGAGAAATTCTCCAGCAACACCTATGAATTAAGAAGGCAACTACACTCTTTGTTATTTCAATAATGAATCAGAAATTTAAAGTAATTTAATAAAATAATACTTTATTAGCGATTTAAATTATTGTGTATTTCAAAACGTTACACATATTCATCAATATCCTGTGGTTGTCCATTTTTGCAAGCTTAACCTTAAAAGATTATTTATAGTTAATTCAGAATTCAAGGTTTTAAAGTGGACAATTAAATGCACATTTCTCTGTTATAAACATTTCTCAGTTTCATCCTATATTCAAATCATTTAAAATCTTGAGAATGTAGGGTCAGATTAAAGGTACTTGTCATCAAGCCTGACAGCCTGAATTAGATAATCAGGATCCATATAACGGAAGAAGAGAATCAACTCCTTCAAGTTGATTGCTGGCCTTCAAGCTTACATATACACACACACACAAGTAAATATAAAAATATTACTTAAAAAAATTTAAAATAGACAATTTGATGCCTTTTCAGACTATCTAAAGAAATGTATATCTCAGCCGGGCGGTGGTGGCGCACACCTTTAATCCCAGCACTTGGGAGGCAGAGGCAGGCGGATCTTTGTGAGTTTGAGGCCAGCCTGGTCTACAGAGAGAGATCCAGGAAAGGTACAAAGCTTCACAGAGAAACCCTGTCTCGAAAAATTAAAAAAAAAAAGAAACGTATATCTCATTACAAGCAATAATCAAGAGTAGGACCACTACTCATTTGCTGTTTGTGTTGAAAATATGACAGACTTGGTGTCTTGGACTTTACAGATTTTTGTTTCATTTATTTCTCAATTTTATGACAAGAAAATTGAGGGAGAATTAAGTAACGTGACTAAAATTGCACAACTTGTATGGCAAAGCCAGTAACTAAAATTATTTCTTTGGGGGCAAAGGATACTTATTTATTTATTAGTTTATTAATTTTTTGACAATCTCATGAAATGAGTATATTTTAATCATATAAACTTCCTTCTCTATTTCTGCAGCTCATGTTTGCACCCATGATACAATCCTCCCTCCGATCTCTGTACTTCCAAGTGGAATATACCCAATGACATTCTAAGGAGATAGTCATGAGCAAGCCCTTCTGCTTGGCAGTCATACTATTTAGGGAGATGACATTTTGTAATGAGTTTGTTTCTTTTCAAACTCAAAGGTAATTGAGCAGACTTAAATAAAATATTCATCAAATACATGCTTTTTGTTTATACTAAAAATATACCCCAAATAGCACAAGAAAACAGAGCTGTGGAGGAGTCCTTTTGTTCCAGGTGGACAAACTGAAGCATAGGGCTGCCCCCCAAGAGCCTGGGAGAACAGCTCTTCTTGCCCAGTCTCTTTTTTGGTACCCCTTCAGCTTCCACGCTGGGCAAAACACTACTTCTTCATTTCTTAACGCAACTGCATTCCTTAGTTTCATTCATTTATTTATTTTAGTCTAGAGACACCTGTTGCTTGATAGCTCTCCTAAGGAAAGGTCCTGAGACTGTCATCTGTAGCAGTCATACACTCATGTCAATGCTTCTGCTCCAGACAAGACACGCACCTCAGCTTTAATTCTGGGAATGCGATGAAATTCTTTAATTTTTTTTCAAGTATTAACAACTAATTAGAGAATTTGGGGTACAGAAAGATGAGGAAGGATACCACCAATGGTACACTGCCAACTTCACACCCAGGAAGCATCAGCTGCTGACAGTCCTGACTGCTACTGTTCTTTCTTCTTCGTCCCTTTTGTCCCCAATGCTCTCCTTCCCATTCCTGGGGATGGGATTTGGTGAGAGGCTACTCAGACTTTTCCAAACCCTTGCTGATGTTGTCAATGAAACAGAAAATCAAGAAGTGTTTTTGTCTCAGGGTGTGGTGTTTTCTCACCTTCTAACTGATAGGGGTGTGAATGAGCAGTCAAATTACCAAAAACCACACAATGTGCATATATTTCATTAATTGAATGGACATTGACTATACAGCATGTATAAATACATGCAATTATTTTGTAAAAGAAACAACCAAGACCTAAAAATATTCATTACCAGATATCCCAAAGTAAATAATATATTAAAATTTAGACAAGATACAAATTTAAACATACAACATAAGTATCTGTGAACTAAAAATATTTGTGTTATCTCTTATTCTATAACCTTAAAAAAACAGATTATTTCAATTTGTATTTCTTCTTATCATTCCTCCTCTACAATTTAGATCTATTAACAGGCAAAATTAAATAAACTAAGCTTGAAAGAGCCTTTTGGGGTAGTGGAGTGGCCATGATTAATGTAAATAGTCTATATTATAGATCTCCCACTGAGACTTATATTCCATTTGGTATTCTGCCAATATTATAATATAGTTTTTCCTTGAAAGGTGCAGAGGTTAATAACACCTGGAGACTTAACACTTCTTTTTTTTTTTTTTTTCAAGACAAGGTTTACCTGTGTAGCTTTGCACCTTTCCTGGAACTCAATCTGTTAGCCCAGGCTGGCCTCGAACTCACAGAGATCCGCCTGGCTCTGCCTCCCGAGTGCTGGGATTAAAGGCACGCGCCACCACCGCCCGGCCTGATTTAACACTTCTTTTTAAGGTGTCGTTTCAACCATTATATTACACTGTGGCCTGAAAAATAAAAGATTTCACAGCATTCTTCATATAGTCTCACTATTTGAAGAAATCTTTGGGAACATCTGGCATGATACCTTGAGAAACCAAGAACAAAAGGATCCAGACAGCAAGCCAGAGCTGGCAGTGCATCCTGTCATCCATGCACGCATTCTGATCATTTTGATGTCAAGTGTACATATGCTGCTTTTCATTTGCAAGGCTTTACTATGTCTTAACAGAAGGCTAAGCAATAACAAGTATTCTTTCATTTGTCAGATTTTAGGCATTCTGGTGAATGTTTGCAAAATGAAGTTCAAGTTTATTTAGAAAAGGTTTTCATGTAGATTTTAAACCTGGGCATTAAAAACCTAGACTCAGAAAGGCAGAAATTACATGCTCTCTCTCATATATGGATCCTAACTTTTAATGTTTACGTACGTGTGTATTCATTTGCTTTTCTGCTGCTGTGACAAGATACTGAACAAAAAAAAATTGGAGAGGAGGAAAATGTTTATTTGGCTTATGTGTCTTGTGGTGGTATTGTGTTCCCCAAAATATTGTGCACTCTAATAAAATTATCTGGGGTCAGAGAACAGAACAACCACAATATTAAACATAGAGGTTAGACAGTGGTAGCACATGCCTTTAATCCTAGCATTCCAGAGGCAGAGATCCATCTGGATCTCTGTGAGTTTAAATCCACACTGGAAACAGCCAGGCATGGTGACTCACGCCTTTAATCCTGGGAAGTGAGCCTTTAATCCCAGGAAGTGATGGCAGGAAGCAGAAAGGTATATAAGGCTTGAGAACCAGGAACTAGAGCTGATTAAGCTTTTAGGCTTTTGAGCAGCAGTTCAGCTGAGATTCATTCTGGATGAGGACTCAGAGGTTTCTAGTCTGAGGAAACAGGATCAGCTGAGGAATTGGCAAGGTGAGGTAGCTGTGGCTGGTTCTGTCTCTCTGATCATTCAGCGTTCACCCCAATACCTGGCTCTGGGTTTGTTTTTGTTAATAAGACTCTTTAAGATTCATGCTACAGTGTCTCCATCACAGTTGTTGATCACTGAAGGAAGTCAAGGCAGGAACTCTAGCAACAGCAGAAGCAGGAACACTGGAGGGAAGCTGCTTACTAGCTGGTTCTCCATAACTTCTTCAGCAAACCACTTATCCAGTGGTGGTACCAGCCACTGTGAGCTGAGCCCTCACACATCAATCATTAACAAAGAAAATGCCCTACTGACATGCTCACAGGACAATTTGATGAAGACAGTTCTTCAGTTTAGATTTCCCTCCACTCAGATACGTCTAGGGTGTTGTCAAGTTGACAAAAGCTAACCAGCATATATATATATATATATATATATATATATATATATATATATATATATATATATGGTGAGTGTGAGTATCATATAGGCTATCACACTAAGTATGAAAGTATGAGACCCTTGGAGGAGTCTAGGAACAAAGAACACATGTAATATGAAAGCAGACAAACGACTACTGGGGTACAAGGGTACAATGTGTCAGGGGAATGGGGAGAAGAGAAAGGGAAGAGAATCAAGAGAAACAAATTTCATTTAAAAATTATGTATCAAAGCCTAGTTTGTATGCTAATTAAAATATTTTTTAGAGAAAGGGAGAGGGGATATATAAAAGAACTGTAGCATATTGTACAGTAAATGCAGGGGAAAAATGCATACAATGTATTCTAATCATGGCTTCCCCTCTGCCAATTCCTCCCAGATCTTCTCCACCTTCCCACCCAACCAATTCCATGCCCTTTCTTTCTCCTTCACTCTTTAGAAAATGAACAAAGAGGCAAACAAACAAACAAAAAAGAACAGAATTAAAACACACACATAAGAAACTATCTCTTTTTCGTACACACACACACACACACACACACACACACACACAAACCATAATATACACACAAAAGACAATAAGACGAAATAAAATGCCCAAACAAAGCAATATGAGACACAAATGTCTATAATAACTCCTTTGAGTTCATTTTCTATTGGCCATCCACTCCTATGTGTGGGTCCTCCCCTGAAGTGTGGCTAATATGCCCAGTGAGACTGCACTGAAGTCATTCATAAGTGGGCATCAATTGAAGATAGCTGTTGGGTTAGGGGTGGGAGTCTGTGTCTACTCCCCCACTCAGTGCTGAGACCCCATCTGGCTTGAACTTTTCCAGATTACCACAGTCTCTGTGAGTTCATATGTACCTCAGTCTTGTGTCTAGAAGGCACTGTTTCCTTGGAGGCACCCATCCCCTATGGCTCTTAGAATCTTTCTGCTTCCTCTGGTTTCCTGAGTCCTGAGATTTGTTGAGGACATCCCATTTAGGACTGAGTGTTCCAAAAGCTCTCGGTCTCTGAAAATTGTCCAGTTGTTGGTCTCTAGAGGAAGGCTTTTTAAGAATAAGACTTTTTCTTTTCTTTTCTTTTCCTTTTTTTTTTTTTTTCAGTAGAGGGAATGGAGGGGCAATGTTGAGGATCGAACTCAGGGCCCTATGCAGGCTAGGTGAGAATTCTACCTCCAGGATATATCCTCAGCCTTTCTGTGGGGCATTTGATAACTCACTGGGTCCAGTTTGCCATATTTTAAATTGAAAATATTATGTCTTTTAAAATCTATTCCCCTTGATCCATGTATTGGCATCTGGAGTTGAGGTCTTTCATAAGTGATAGACTACTTTTTCATAAGAGGTAGCTCTGTTTGTTAACCAGAGATAAATTCATTTATGTCTCATAAAGGATACTGAGTTCCACCTGGATAGAAAAATAGGCCTAGTCTGGAATTATTTCTTCTTCCAGAAGTAAAGTCTTCAAAGATTAGATAATTCCCTGATTGCCTGATACCTAAAAAGTGGTAGAATATTTACTTAGGTTGCCCATTACCTAAGCCAATAATTGCTGTGGGATGGTCTGTATGTCAAGTGTGTTGCTGATTGGTCAGTAAATAAATCACTGATTGGCCATTGGCTAGGCAGGAAGTATAGGCGGGACAAGGAAAAGAATTCTGGGAAGTGGAAGGCTGGGAGGGACACTGCCAGCCGCCATCAGGACAAGGAAGATGTGAGGTACCAGTAAGCCATGAGCCATGTGGCAAAGTAAAGAGAGGGGGACACTGCCAGCCGCCATCAGGACAAGGAAGATGTAAGGTACCAGTAAGCCATGAGCCATGTGGCAAAGTAAAGATTAATAGAAATGGGCTAAATATAAGAGTAAGAGCTAGACAATAACAGGCCTGAGCTAATGGCCAAGCAGTTTAAATAATGTAAGAGTCTGTGTGTTTATTTTATAAGTGGGCTCTGAGACTGGCGGGACTTGGTGGTGGGAGCTGGAGAGAAATTCTCCAGCAACAAATGGCGCCCAACGTGGGGCAAGAGTTTCCACCTAAAAACTTAGAAAAAAGATTCTAAAACGGACCTAAAAACAGCTTCCTAATTGTCTCTCTCAAATAAGCGGCAGCTGCCGGTTTGAGCTACTGGCGGGTTCCTAGCGTGCGCTCTCGACCTGCAGTATGGTAGGAATGAGCCCTCTGCAAGTAGCACATTAAACTGTGTGGTGAATTTAGCCTTTGCTAGTACAAAACAAAAAAAGAGGTTTCTGGGCTACACGCTACTTTGGTAAAAAAAGTGCTGTGGGATGGTCTGTATGTCAAGTGTGTTGCTGATTGGTCAGTAAATAAATCACTGATTGGCCATTGGCTAGGCAGGAAGTATAGGCGGGACAAGGAAAAGAATTCTGGGAAGTGGAAGGCTGGGAGGGACACTGCCAGCCGCCATCAGGACAAGGAAGATGTGAGGTACCAGTAAGCCATGAGCCATGTGGCAAAGTAAAGAGAGGGGGACACTGCCAGCCGCCATCAGGACAAGGAAGATGTAAGGTACCAGTAAGCCATGAGCCATGTGGCAAAGTAAAGATTAATAGAAATGGGCTAAATATAAGAGTAAGAGCTAGACAATAACAGGCCTGAGCTAATGGCCAAGCAGTTTAAATAATGTAAGAGTCTGTGTGTTTATTTTATAAGTGGGCTCTGAGACTGGCGGGACTTGGTGGTGGGAGCTGGAGAGAAATTCTCCAGCAACAAATAATGGACACAAAATGGACATGGGCAGAGCAGAGAAATAGGGACATAGGCTGCAACCAGAACATCAATAATATTCTCAAAGCACATGATCTCAGGTTTCAAATATTTCTTCTGAAGAGAAATTAAAAATTCATTTTGGTATTCAATCTGATGTCATCGATCAGTCATGTCCTATACAGTACTAATTCATTAGAATATGATTTGTCTTAATTCTTCTACTTTTAAGCACGGAAGTCTACATATGACTAGGCTGAGCAGTGCTCAGGATTATTGTTTTCATAGAGGATGGAAGGCTACAGGTGGCCCACAATTGGCAGCATGGTGGAGAGGAAGCCAGGAGTGAGACTACAGTCTTCCTCTTGAGTATTCGGTATCTTATAACTACCCTTGAAGAAACATTGAGGAAAGGGACTACTTAAGTTGTATTTGAGTATCAGAATAAACTTTGCCTAGGTTTCACCATGAGATGTCAACAGTACACTTCCTTCTCTAGAAAAAAGAAAAGAAAATGTAAAATTATACCTTCACCATTCTGCCAAGGAATTATTCCTCTGAACTGTCTTTGACTACACATGAATTCTAAGCCATCCTTCACATACTTTTTAAAGTCTTGAGCACCAATAGATAAAAAAAAAAAAAAATAGGTCACATGTCTTTACTATACTTAGTATAATCGCTCAACTCTAAAGAATACAAATGCCTGGGGACTAATCAATATCAAATACAGAACCATAAGCATCAACACAGATTCTATACTCCATTTCTGGTTTTATCCATAAATTGTATATTAAAGTAATTTTATTTATTAAAGGGGTATATCTGAAGAAACAGAAATGGAAAGAATATGGGCTGTCCAGCAGACAGGGAAGCCATGTAGCAAGGACTATTTTACTCAAGGAAGTAGATCAATGCTCTCAGAATACAGTGAATACCAATCTGGTTTCCTTGAGGAGTAGGAATTTTTATCTAAGACTAAGGAATGAAAGACTTATGATTTGTTATTTAAAAGAACAAAAAGAGGGAGAGAAGAAAAGGAGAAACAAGCAAGCCATTAGCAAATGCTTGTAATTCAAGTGCCTACAGATTTTTTTAAGGTAACTTCTAATTTTGTTTTTAGGAATCTCACTTCACAATAATTCTGATGTAGAAATTCAATGTCACAAGAATTCTACAAAACAGCTTCACCAAGCTTTGTCATAATACATATCTAAGGACTTTCAGATCAATAAACCATTGCATTATACTAACAGCTATATATTTGAATAATGGTCATGTCCTATACTGATTTTGTATTTAATTTTAAAGTGAATATAAATGCAATTTATATAAATTGTCAAGGACTTAAATAGCAATTAAATGACATTTTTCTTGTTGTTCATATAGACTGAATACATATGTCTTCATAGATCTAAAATTTCTTACCATTTTAGAATCAAGAGAAGGAATTGTTTTTAAATTAGTTCTTATTTTTGACATACTTTGCAAAATAAGTGTGTGTTTAATTGTGAAAAAACCATTGAAAAGTTTCAGACTGATATTTATAATAGCCACTTAGAAAATAACACAAGGGTTTCTTGCCAAGAACTAAAAGAATATCATCAATGTGCTTCTCTTTCCAACATCAGTTTTTGTTTTGCTGAAGATATCTTCAGGTAGTCCATAAAAATTAAAATTAACTAGGTCTTATGTATCTACCCTTATGAAAAGCATCATGCTTTACTGTTATTTTTTACATATATTTTTCTTTTACTGTTTCATACTTTGCCTTTAACTAATAGGGTACTAAAAGACACAAAATTTTAAGTAAATAGATTGACATGCACATGACTAAAATCACACATGTTCTTTTAGTATAAGAACTGAGTGTATTATATTACAGCAAGTATTCACTAAAAGTTCTTTACAGGCAGATGCTATTTTTAGCTGCTTAATCCAGAGACATATTATTTGAAATAAGAGAAAGAATTCTAGTCTTATTTAAAATTCTGTGGAGCGGTGCTTCCCACTACAGGTTCTACCAATATTAGTGAAAAGCCCAGAGTCAAAGCCTGGCCTGCCTTAGCTCTTAGAAGCACAGGAAATTACTATTAACCACTTTATCCTTGGTTGAAGAATTTTTTTTTTCTTTCTTTTTTTGGGGGTTTTTTGTTATTGTTGTTGTTTTGTTTTTGAAACAGGGTTTCTCTAAATAACAGTCTTGATTGACTGTTCTGGAACTGGAACTTGCCTTGTAGACCAGGCTGGCCTCGAACTCATTGAGATCCACCTGCCTCTGCCTTCAAAATGCTGGGATTAATGGTGTGCACCACCTCTACCCATTGAAAATTATTTCTTATCCCTCACAATGCTGAGATATCAAAAAATAAAAAGAATCACTTCTTTTGAGTAAAACATCTTTTCTCAAGTTTTGTTGAGTTCCATGTAGTCAAGAGAAGATCAATGATACTATGTTTTAGGTTTTGAATAGGTGAGCTATGTATGTATGCAAAACTTGTGGAACAAATAGAGAGCAGTAGAGAGAAGCAGCAGATAGACAGCAAAAAAAAAGATCAATTCAGGAAGTCATAACATCTGGCAGAGGCAACTGGAAAAGTTCAATTGTGAGAACAGACAAAAGGTAACACCATCAAATCAGGAGGTGTATGAACTTCTGGCAGAAACTGAATATCCTGTAGAAAGTTAGTGGGGAACCCCTGTTGAAGCAGACAGATGGAGTTCCCAACTGAGAGATACCCAGACAGAACAGTATATCCCTCAGGTGAGGCTTCTTATGTAAAAGAAATAATAAGTGGATAAATGACATCATTCAAATAGGGACTCACAACCCATTGAGAATGTTGAGGCTGTCAGCTGGAAGTCCTGATGGAGAGAGTCTTAGTCAGAGGGTCTTCCCCTTCCTCATCCCGTGAATGAGCGTCAGCTTTCCCTTTTCCACTGTAGGCATTTTTACATTGTAGGATAAACACCAGCAACTTCATTTGAAAATAGTTTCTATTTTCTAGGATATGGCATTTTTATACCCATAGCTACTTGCTGTTTATCTTTTCTCTGGTTACAGAGTTAGGAAATCAGCCTTGCCTCAGGACCAGGAATTTTGAGAGAGACAGAGAAGGGCCTCCTCACTCCCAGAGTTTTTTCAACAAACTGAAACAGCACATAACAACTGACCTAATAGTGGCTATAACACACTGACTTCTACACCCCCCATACTCCCACTACTCATGACCAGGCCATCATGTCTTCTGTCCTCCCTCTTCAGCAAGTGACAGTGTCATTACTTTTGACAGCAGCGAGTGCTTTCCCAGCTGAGTGCAGAGAAAACATGGTTAAGGTGCTCCTTTTCCAGAGACAGCAATCACACATAAACACCCTTCCAGGGTTGCTAAGGGATACAATCAAACCAAATGACACAACTTAAACCACAGAGCACAGGAACTGTCAGAAGAAATATACCTGCATTGTCTGTCTGTGCAACCCATAGCAAAAGTGAGTACTCTGTATTCACCACCAGAATCTCTTAGAATATTGCCATCTTATCATCAAGTAATGGGCCTGGTGCCTTTGAGAAATTTTGTTACTGTCCCCTGCTTGACTTTCATGTAGAAACAAACATTAAACTAATTTACTTAAAAATCAAGAGGAAAATAATATAAGCAAAGGGAACTTTAAAAAATAAATGAGATCACGGGCACAGGAAGCCAGCAAAAAATTTTGCTTATGTTCAGTTTTAGTACAGGCATTAATAGTCCCCCTGCTGTGGTAAGTGTTTTCTCTCCTACGGCTTCTGATAAGGAATGTGGCTTAGAGCATTGTACATGTGAGCAAGAAATCAGTAGATTTTGAAATTTATGAAATCCCTCTACTCACCACTTTAGTAGATCTGGAATGAAGGCAACATTTTCTATACCTCTGAAATACACCTGCCAGAGACTCTTGGACAAAAAAAGAGCTCCACCAGGGTTAACATCAGAGTAACACACTAAGCCTTAGCCAAAGGGGTCTTTCTATGGAGAGAATCTTAAATACTCTGTTGTTCAGCACATATCTATTAACACAAAGTTGTTCAACTGTACATGAATTTCTAAACGGTCTTATTAAATAAGGAACAGAGCCAAATATAGGGGTGAAAGCCTTAGAGATCAGGGAAATAGTGATAGCCACCAACCTTACCTCTCCAACTCTGCATCTACCAAAAAGGACTACTTCCTGTCTTATCCACACCTTTATTGCCTTGCTGTTCTGCCCTCTCATTGACTCTTAGCCCGGCTACCTCACTTCCTTGTCACTGCCTGTCTGTACAGACCTCCAGGTCTCTATGGTTGGTACTGGGATTAAAGGCATGTGTCACCATGCTTGGCTGTTCCCTGGTGTGTCCTTGAACACACAGAGACCCTGTCTGCCACATGATCAGATTAAGGACATGTGCTACCATTGCCTGATTTCTATGTTTACTTAAAAATAGCTCCGACTTTTGTCTTCTCTACAACATACTAGAATTCACTAGGAGATGATGGTTTGTTTTCATTCTCTCTTTCCTATAATAGAAAATGACTATATCTTAAAAGAACATACCTAAAATATTTACTGAGTAAGGAATTAATTCCTGCACAGTGTTGTCAACTCATGCTTCTGTGATGAATAAAAATTTTTTTTCCATACATGTAAAGTCCATCTGATAACCTACTAAACACATGTGGTATTATTCTTGGACTGTGCCTAGAAACAGGGTTTCAATTTTATTTTATCTTGCTTTGGTGTAGCTGAGGAAATGATTTTAGACGTTATTCCATTTTAATTAGTTTAGACAATGCAATCAGTCAGATGTAGCTAGTAACTAACATCTTATATCCACCAGTGTCAGGCTCTGGAGTTGTACATAACCAGGATGTAACTTCTTCATTCAAGTAGATCACTGTCTAGAGACACAATGTTACATGCACACAGCAGCAACCTCAGCACCCAGAAGCAGAGGCAGGGGAATGCCTGCCATCAGAGGCTACCTTGCACTACATAGTGAGTAACAGTGTTCCTATCAACTCTCATTTAACTCAGATCAAAGAAGTTTTGCTCACACAGCATTTAATGGCATAACATGATTTTGTGATAAGGAAAAAGATAAAAGAAGGGACTACATCTGGGCACATGATCAGGGACAACAGCATTTAGCATTTCTCAAAAGACTGTGACTTAGAATCTGTAAACCAAACACCTTGACAAGTTTCTTTGACTTGCTTTCTTAGGCTTTGGTGTTTAAAAGAAAAGGTTAAATAGCTCCATCTAGAGATACTTGTGATAGATCTTAGAGATACACAGAGAAGAAATCCTCACAGGTCCTGAAACCTGGATAAAATTTCCTGCTGAATGCTACAAACAAGCCCATAAGTATATCATGCCACTGATCACAGTGGCATCCATAGGAAATCTACCAGAAATCACTGTAAGCCAATCATTAGGCATGGATAGGAATTTAAAACAATAAAATCTGAATTTAAGCAGCATAATTCCAGTAGATGCTACAAACCTTAAAGACAAGAAAAATGAATAAACAAATCTTCAAAAGTAGAAAAAGAATGACTTGGGTAGAGAAATGACCAGTAATAACAGGCTCAACTTGTTATTAAATGCAAGCCAATTGTAAGACAAGAGGATCAGTATCATGCTAGTCACCACACATATGCTGGGGATGAAACGATGTATGAATACAAACATAACTTCTTTGCCTAGGAGGTCTACAGCCTTATGGAGCATAGACGCAATCATCAAATATTATTAACTTTTAAAAATCACCCTGAGGAACACACATACACACAAACCTACAGTGTGACAAGATATTCATAATAGATTACTATAGATAAACAAAACAGGAAGGTCCAATAAGACATCTCTAAGGAAATGATACTTGAGCAAGATAATAACTGTTGAGTAAACTAGGACACAAGAATAGTGACATTATAAGAGAAGGGACTATGAAAAAAGACACTACCTTCAGGAAAGTGAAAGTAATCATAGGTGATTGGCATGGAAAGTGTAAGACAGTGGGAGGGGTTTACTTCCTAGATGATTTCTATGCTAGAATATTATATAATACACAGTATATGATTCCCATCATGTACTAACAATCTCACACACACACACACACACACACACACACACACACACATTTATACAAAGAGATAAATGAGGCATTTGTATGTCTTGGTTTTGGTTTCTTTTCTGGAACAGAAACACCTGATTCAATCTGAAAAGAAGATCTATTGAAATGTAAAAAGAGAAATTTGTAGACCTGTGCTATTTGTTAATGAGTAAAAGCTGTAAGAACTTAGCTGCCTGGAAAATGTTACATTTTCTTGACAGCAAGATTAGAAAAGGTTGACTCTCAAAAAATTCAGAATGAGGTCAGGTGTGGTGCGCACTCTGTGAGTTCCAGACCAGCCTGGTCTACAGAGTGAGTTCCAGGATAGGCTCCAAAGCTACACAGAGAAACTTTGTCTCGTAACACCCCCCCAAAAAAAAAAATCAGAAAGAAATTAATTTTTCTATGAAATATTGATTTCTAAGACATACATTTCATGGCAAAAAGTTAAATCATACAAACAAGAAGCATACATAAACAGCAAATGGTAATCAACTATGTAAAGATTTTAATATCTTTTTTATCATGAAAAGCACATATTGAAGCCAGATTGCCATTTTTTACTTACTATTTTGACAAAATGCATAGAGAAATAGCCTCCATTATATAAATCAAGTTCATTGTTGGAATATAGGAAAAAAGAAATATTCATATAACAGGAGAATACTGTAGTTCATTAGTCTAAGAAGAAAAAAAAAACTTGCAATGTATTCTGAATCTAAGTGCAAACTCTAATACCTAAAATGCACATATCATGGTTAACCACTATATGACTAATTCCACCAAAGATATCCTCGTGAAATAACATTTAAATATTTATCTGCAATTATGTAAGAACTTACCACTTAACCCACTATCACATTTGTATATAGTGTTGAAAGATTCTGATTACGAAATAGTCTTTCTTCTTCATTGTAGCAAATATGTACAATAATGTAATGAAATAACGGTGCTCTCAAGAGCTCCAAGAAATATTTATTCTGAAGCTATAGTGAGTGGAATTTTATTCCTGAATTCTTTTTAAGCAAATTCACTACTGAAACATGGAAAAACTGCAAATTTTATATGTTAGTTTTTGTTTAGCTTTTTTTTGTTGAGTATTACGATCTTAGAGTTTTGGGTAGAATCTTTAGTCTTTTAAGTACAGGATGATATCATCTGCAAATAAGGAGAATGTGACATCTTTCCTTTCCTAATTGTGTCTCTTTTTGTTCTTTCTCTTATCTTATTGCTCCAGCTAAGACTTCAAGCACTGTATTGAGGAAGAGTAGTGTGTGAATGTTCTTGCCACAGCGCTCATTTTAGAGAAGATGCATTAAATGTTTCCCCATGTGACACTTTTTCTTTGTGTTGCTATATATCACATTTATTATGCTGAGGTCTTCCTGCTACTCTTAGTTCTTTGGAGCTTTTTGTCATGAAAGGATGTTGAGCTTTGCCATCTGCCTTTATCAGCCTTTGTGGTGACTGGGTAACTTCTGTATCTGGGTCTGTTAATATGTTACCTTTGTTTTGTCATACAGTCAACTGTACTTGTATTCTTAATCATAGTGTGTGATCTTTTTTAATGTGTTGAATTCTGATTTCTAGTATTTATTGAAAACTTTGCTTTCATCAAAAGGAATTGGCCAGTAGTTTCCTGGTTTTGTTGTTCTGTCAATTTCCTTGCTTAGTTCCTTGTTTGTGTTGTTATTTTACATAAATGCCTTTCATGTCTATATCCTGAACTGGTTTATTTATTATTTTATGCCTTTGTCTATTTACTCCTTGTAGATATTAACATTTTTAGAAGTAGACCTTTGAATGCTTACTCAAGTATTTCAAGCATATCAGTATCTTTGTGGTTGGTAATCAGGTTACCATGATGCTTTCTTTTTCATATTTTTTGTGTGTGTTTATTCCTTGCAGTTTGTGAATCCATTGATTTAATGTATCTCTTCCAGTTTCACTTGGGGAACTTCTTAGTGATCAACATACTCTTGAGGCCTCAGTCCCCAGTACCACTCAGAAAGGAGACAAGACACTACAGAAACACCACCACCAAGCAGAATATGGTACAGAAATACATTTACAAATCAGTTAAAGTCAACCAATAGAGTACCAATGACTGTAGAACTGAAAATGCCAAAAAAAAAAAAATGTGGATTGTTTTCTGAAGTTATAAAATAGGATAAATGTATAATTAGGAGTTGAATGAAATAAAGTGTATAGTGGAGGAGCAAGGATAAACATAAATAATCATATAGCCTATTGCCATTCCCCATAGTTACCACTCATGGGTAGAAGTTAAATCCCTATTGCTGAAAACGCCACGCACTTTGGAAATAGGCCCCACAGGCCCCCACAGCAAACAGCCTGAATGTCTCCAACCCGAAGACTAGCTTTCATGGTATCAAAGGCACTGTGCAAGCTTCCAAAGGAGGGCAACCAACAGTCCTACCCAGCTATGATGCTGCGGGTCATAGAAACATGAAGCAGGAATTCAGATGACTGTAGCAAACGCTAATACCTGGAAAAAGCAGGGTTCTTACAACATTATTTCACTGCCTTTCACTATTTAGGAATCCCTAGAGCTCTATAAATGGAAAATGGCTCTGCATATACTTCAAAAGCTTTTAAGAACTGGTGCTTAACTTTTCATATCTTCCACTCTACAGGCATTCCTTATAACCCCCAAGGTCTAGCTATGATGAAAAGAGCTTATCATACCTTAAAAACCTAAACATCCAAATTACAATATGGAGATCTTAAATATTCATCTCTCCATCATAGCTTAAATCATACTCTGGTTGTAATTAATCATACAAAATACATATCTGAGGACAATACGAGTTCTTTCCTCAGACACTTCCCCATAAAAGTCACACCTAAGCCTCTAGGACCTCCTCACTGGTAATTGAAAACGTCCTGATGTTTTAATAATGTCAGTAAGAGGATATGCTTGCATGTTTCCACAGGACGTTGATTTGCCTTTGTGGATCCTGGATTGCTTGATTCAGACCATATGGCCAGGCCACTACAGAACTAAGATGCTCCAAAGCTGTCAGTCTGATTACAGGCTGTTACTTACCTCTAAATTCATAAAGCCTTGGCTTTATGAATAAGTTGATACAAATAATAAGTTTCCTCTTTAAAACTCCTTGACTGCATATTCTACCATTAATATATGTTTCCAGCAGAAATTTTAATCATTCAAAAAGTTACAGGTTGTCATCCTCTTGACCATAGATGTGCTGTCTAGACACAGCCCTGCACCCCGCCCTCCAGCCCACAAACCAGGGAGTCCTGCTGCACTCTCCTGGTTGCCTTTTAGCCCAGACTGATTCAATTGCTGCCTGCATGGATAACACATGAAAAGGCCTGCTCTTCCCAGGATTTCCACTGTTCCAGCCTTCTGAACTTCCAACTTCATCCTATATCAGCATGAAGCAATCATGAGCAAATTCTATGTCCCCAAAGTCACTCCCCCTCATTTCCTTTTTGCTTATAGAACTTTCCTACCCAGAGACTGGACTGCCTTTAAAAATGTTCTATTATTAATATATGAACTCTGCCCAAGATACCAAAATGTATGTACTATCAGATATCCTCCTCATGTACTTCTGACAATTGTTCTGTATGTAAGTCTTGCTATGTATACCCTGACACAGGTTATTACTGTCCTCTCATAGCTAATGGTTTAATACTGCTTTGATTACAAACTTGATTTACTAGGTCAACTTCAACTGCAGCCTTGGTCCCACAGATGCTCATGACTAACTCAGGTAACTCTTTATCACAATGCTTCTTTAAAATACAGATCAACCAAATTAATACCACAAATCAGAGATCAATAGATAGAGTTAATATTCCAAACCAACAATTTCTTTTCAATAACTCAGAATCATATTATTCAGACACACTTGACCATATTATGCCATACAAGCTAATGATAGATTTTTATGTTACTCCTCTGCTCCCCTTTTTGGAACAGAGATATCTTAATTATATACAACTATACCTATTAAATGGTTAAACTAATTCTCAGTTTGCCATCTATACAGATTGTTGATTATAAATATAGTTTATTGATTATAAATATATATTATTGATACAAGTATTGATTAAATATCAATATTAATTAACCATTACCTATCATTTTCCAGTCATCTCCAAACTTAATATGTATCCACATTGTTTGCTGCCCTAGAGAGAATAAAACATTCTCCCTTTTTATACTAAACAAAAAAACAGGAGTTGCTGTGAGCCACAGAAATATGAAGCAGGAATTCAGCTGACTACAGCAAAAGCTAATACCTGGAAGAAGCAGAGCTCTTCTAGAGGATAAAGCCAAGCCTCCAGGAGTCTCAGTGATATTAGCTGTTGAATATATATTAACCATTTCCTACAATGATTTATTTTCTTGCGTGCTATGGTAGCTTTCCCAATTAATTCTTTTTCTAGGAACTTCTAACAGTGTATTTTATCTGAGATACCTCTCAAACATCCAAAGAGAAATGGCAGACAGAATAAGCATTCCAGACCACCTGCTAGTTTCCTGAATTAAGGTAAATATCCATAAGGAGACACTACCGAGGCCAGGCACAATAGGTACATAGCTTTGCTTCTTGTGCAAATTAAGCTCAGACCTCCCCTTTCTTCCTCAGCCCAAATGCCACCTCCAGACTTACCAGACAATTAGCTCAGAACAAAAGGGCTTTTTTCATACCAGGTACATTCAAGCTATGACACAGGTTTCCTAGTGACTGAGTACCTTGGCCCTACCACCACCACCAGAGAACAAAGGTAGCAGAACAAAGGGATTGCTGATTGTAGTTGTAAGGAGACAGGTCATGGGGAGAGGAAAGGAAGGAATGAGGATGGAGAGAAGAATGAAGATGAAGATGACAATGAAATGGAAAGAACTTAGAACTATGAGAGGACAGTAGGAGAAGGGAAAGAGAGGAGCTAAATATGAGAACAGAATTGAAGCTGTGTAGACAGAATTTTGTCTTAGAAGAATAAAGTGAATGGATTTAGAGAGCTCGGTGTAATTAGATTCATTCCCTCAGATTAATTCTTGCCACTGGTAGCATCTCTTCTAGAACCCAGAGACAAGACTGTTGGGGGCTGGACCCCAAAAGTCTTTGTTACCATGATGCCTATGAACCACAACAATCACGAGTATGGCGTGATAACCCTAAGGGTGCAGTATTAGCACGCAAAACTTGGAGTAACTAATTGCTCTCTGATTAGACTTCAGACCTGCTCAGCAAGAGAGAAAACATGCCTAGTACTAGAAACCTAACCAGCTGCACAGTGCCAGTGAAGTTATGAATAGTGGAGGAGAATCTACAACCACTACTTTACTAAACCAGCATCATCCCTAACAATAAAATAAATGTGTCTTTAAATCCACAGAGAAGTATAGTCTTCACCCCTCATCAAGGAACCTTCTCTTTGCAAAAGACAGATACAGAAAACCACAAAAAAATCAAAATGCAGGGTTGTGGGCCTAGTCCCAGTGGCTACAACCAGAAAAGTCTCTCATACCTAATACTCAGTGGACATTGCAGAAGAGGACCTCAGAAAGATTATAAGAACCAGAGGTTCCGGGAGTTTGATATGAGATTGTGTCAGAAACCATACCCCTGAAGTCTCACCAACGTCACTTCCTAAACATGAGTAGAACAAGGACACTGCCAATAGACATGCTAAACTTGATGGGGAAAGCCAAAGAGGCCTCAACCTTACACAAAGAACTACAGACCAATAAAGAATGTTGAGAGTGAAAGAAATAGTCTTCTCTAGGTAACAAAGACTACTAGAGTCCAGCCCCTCTATAGTCTTCTCTCAGAGTTCCAGAAGAGATGCTACCAGTGGCGAATTAATTAATCTGAGGGATTCTTTAATAAATCTGCATACACGATACTCTTTAGTCCACACACTTTATTTTTCTGAGTCAAAATCTATCTGCACAACTTCAGTTCTGTTCTCATACTTAGCTCCTTTTTTTGCCTGATATCTCTCTACATTTTTCTGTTGTACTCTCTAAATTTTATTTTAATTCTCCCATCTAATTCTTCCCCATCCTCCATCTTGTTCTTCTTGTCCTCTCTCAAGTCTCTGAGGCGTTCAGTTATATACCCATACAAAGCAGCAATTCACGCCGGGCAATGTGGTGCATGCCTTTAATCCCAGCACTCGGGAGGCAGAGGCAGGTGAATCTCTGTGAGTTTGAGGCCAGCCTGGTCTACAGAGCGAGATCCAGGACAGGCACCAAAACTACACAGAGAAATCCTGTCTCAAAAAACCATAACAAAACAAAGCAGCAATTCTCTGGCCAAAGCAAGGTCACAAGGCTTGAATTCTTTCAGGGTCATAAAGCCAGATAAGAGTTTACCTCAGGCAGTGACTGTCAGGCTTTCTTTCACAACCCAAAAGGGGAGTGGTTAAAGGAGGTGGGGTCAACTAAGAGCTAAAATTGGTTAATACATCAGAAAAAGGGAATTCATGTGCTCAATCTATATTCCTAGAAGTGGTTTATGTCACTAGTAAGTCATGAGTAAAATAATAATACTGCCTTTTCTTTCCTTTGGAGCCATATCTGTCTCAGTGTAACTTGACTGCGCCATTTTCTGGCAGGGCAGGTGTAGCTAGGCAGCCTGTGTCACAGCTTGATGTACCTGTTCATCAGGCCAGTATCAGTCCTGCACTACACAAGCATCAGATGTCTAAGAGAACTGTATGTCTAAAAGAACTGTCAGCTGCCCTTCTTCCTGTATCAGGAGCACACTTAGCTTTGCAATACATGGACTGGAAGTAAGTTCCTGAGATTCCCTAGTTAGACTTACTAGCGTGGTCAGTGTTCTAGCCACAGGTGACTCACTTTAAGATATTGACTATTCTCATTCACTGAGTCACATAGACACAGCTTTCAAGCTGCCCTTTTACCCTGGAAGAATCACCCCAGTCTCTTGCCTCTTGCCTCCCAGCACCATTACCGTGTCTTACACACTATAGTAGACACGATTGTTTCTGAACACTGCACATCCGAGGGTCCCACTTCACAAAGTTAAAAGAACACCCATTCCTCTATGACAAAAGATCACAATCCCAACAAAGCACAGACCTGATTCTGTATTCTTAAGGTTCCTGTCCTCACTCAGTCCCTCTCTCTACTGCCACCCTAGGGCACTTCTTACAGTTCATCCCAGGTGTCCTGTTGTTTCCTATCTGGTTCAGAAACCTCCTCACTGTGAAAAACGTTTGCTCATTCCATGTTTACCAAGTTGGTGATTATTATATCCTCTCCTGGCTCAGCCCCCACTTGTGTTGGCTCCATGCATTCTAATCCAATTTTCCTGATGTGATAACTGACACCTGTCAATCTTTCTAGTTCTTCTCCTCCTTCCAAACATTTGGAAATGTTTTATGAAATCCCTGACCATTTGTAGTTAAGTCAGACTCATAATTTCTATGACTAATGCTTTGTGTCCAAAGGGAAAAAAAGGGGACACGAATGCCAAAGCACAACTCTGTATTCTTTTTGCTTTGGTGAACCCCAAAGTATCATTGTGAGGCAGGGATGCTTCAACACCTAAGCCCCTAGGATGATATCTAAGCTACAACAGTGCGAAGAGATATCCTGGTAATCGCTAAACACATAGTTGGCCTTCTATAGGCTGAATTCCACTATGCTTAGTGTAACCTAGCTTTACTAACACAATGTGCGTTCTTCCTGTGTACTCAGCTCTGTTGTGCTCTGGGTTATATTTTTTGCCTTTTTTTTTTTTTAACTTTTCATTGATTCTTTGTGAATTTCATTTTATGCAGCCCAATCCCACTCATCCCTCCATCCCTCCATGTTTGCCCTCCACCCTTGCAACCTCCCCCAGAAAGACAACAAAAAGATAAAAATGATAAAAAAAAATGATACAAGAAAATTAAAAAGCAACCAAACAACAACAAAAATCTCACCTGAGAGCCTGGAATGCATCATGGTCATAGTGTGTCACCCCATTTAACTTTTTGTCCAAACAGTTTTACTTGCAAATGTTCACTGCAATGAGCCATTGGTCTGGTTTGAGGCCTTTGGCTTCTGCTACACTATCAATACTAGAATCACACAGGGGACTCCTCTCAGATATCCTGTTGTCCTGTGTCATGGAGATCCTTCAGCTTTGGCTCTGCAGGTCTGGCTCCTTCACATGCTCCAGCAGTTCTTAGATGGGTTAGATGTTGGGGTGGGTCAACTAACCCAAAGCCCTGGATCTGGGCCTGGGTGGTAGCTGAGTTGGTCAGGCCACCCACTCTCCTACACCTGTACCACCAGGACGGCTAAACTCTTCTGATTTGCCCAGGTGAGGGACGGTGCCAGTTCTCCTGCCTATGGTAGATGAGCAGGGCCAGGACAAGCTCTCCCACCCTCAGAGTCAGCTCACCTGCATCCACACTACTCTACTTTGCTCCCCAGGTGAGCTGAGGGGCCTGCTTTCTCAAGTGTCACAGTCAGTGGAGTCAACTCTGACTCACAGCCCTCAGACATCAACATGGCCCTAGGCAATATCCTAGACCAGGGAGGTCCCCATGGCCTTTGGTGGTAACATGGGTCATGGATATCAACCCTCAGACTCCTGCTGCTGCTGCTGCTGCTGCTGCTGCTGCTGCTGCTGCTGCTGCTGCAGGGCCACAGACCCAGACATGGTCTTCTGCTCTAGCGCAGGCCAGAGCATCTCCATGGTCTCAAGAGGCAGTGTAGGCTACTCACATCAGACTATGCCTCACCACCCTTATATTTTCAGTTTCGCCTCTCTTCACAGTACACAAGCCATCCCTCTTCTCTTTCTCTACCATCTCTCTACCACATACTTGCACATCAAAACGGTGCCCACCCCACCCATGCCACATGGCTGCAGGCTAGAGCATCTCAGGTGTTTCCTGTCCCACCCTGGTGTCCTCTACCCACCCGGGCCCAGCATCAGCAGGCAAGCCTGTGGGTGTCTTCCACCTTCCATGGCCTAGCAGTGTTGGGAAGACCTCTCTATTTTCCATTTTTTTTAATTAAAATTTTTCATACAATGTATTTTGAGCATGTTTCTCCTCCCCCAATTCCTCGCAGAGCCTCCCTACCTCCCTATAGAGCCAACTTCATGTTTTCTCTCTCTCCCCATCTCTTTCTCAAAACAAACAAGTAAACAACAACAACAAACAAAAACAAAATTCAAAACAACACAAAAACAGTAAAAGCAAAAAGTGAAATCAAATTAAACAAAACCTTCACAAAACAAACAAAAACTCATTGAGTTCATTTTGTGTTGGCCTGTAGAGAGTTTGTGTTGGAGTGTAGAGACTGCCTAGAGTGTGGTTGATAAAACCAGTGATATTTTGCGGAGAAAACTGATTGTCCTCTTGCCAGCAGGTATGAATTGCAAATATCTTCTTGGTTAGGAGTGGAACCCCATATCTACTTACACTGCTCAGTGCTGGAATTCCATCTGGTTTGAACTTGTCCTATGCATGATGCTACAATCTCTGTGATGTCATATGTGTACCTCGTCTGTTTCCTTGGAGTCATCCACCACCTCTGGCTCTTATAACCACCTCTTCTGCATAGATCCCTGAGTCTTGGGGTTTGATGAAGATGAAGGCACCCCATTTAGGATTGAGTACTCCAAACTTATTTTCTCTCTGCACACTGTACATTTGTGGATCTCTGCCTTAATTCCCATCCACTGCAAGAAAAAGCTTTTCTGATGCAGGTTGAGCAAGGAAGGGCCTTGTGGTAGTTTGAATGTAATTGGCCCCTATAAACTTACAGGGAGTGGCACTATTAGGATGTATGGCTTTGTTTGAGAAGGTGTGGCCTTGTTGGAGGAAGTGTGTCACTGTGGGGGTGGGCTTTGAGGTTTCCTATGCTCAAGATATGCCCAGTATTTCCATTCACTTCCTGTTGTCTACAGATAAAAATGTAGAATTCTCAGCTCCTTCTCCAGCACCATGTCTGCCTGCACACTACCATGTCCCACCATTATGATAATGCACTGAACTATAAGCCACTTGGTTAAATGTTTTTTTTCTTCCTTTATGAGTTGCTTATGGGTATTATAAGATGTCATTAGTAGCTATTTTATTAGTAGTTATTTTATTACCATGTTCCCTTAGCAGAATAATAGTAATAAGTCTTCCCCTAAATCCATATTCTATCTAATCTCAGGTCCTTGATAAGGGTATATTGCTAAAGAAAACATTTACTTATGTCATTGAACACAGAGAAATGTAGCTGGGACCCATTTAGAAGCTTTAACCCTACTGCCTAGCATTTATGGCACTGGAAGGTACTTTGCATGCTACCCAAGGAGGAAGGTAATCATCAATATGACCCAGCTACAAGAGCTACCTGTCTAAAAGATGTACCAGTGAAATAGTGGCACAAATGCTATGGTATTATTCTTAATATCTGACTTTCACCCATCAAGATCAAGAACTAGACTTATCTTTTCTCACCATGGTACCCCCAGCACCAAGAGAAAACAACACCTAGTACCTAGTACACACTAAATGTTTGTATAAAAAATAAATGTGTGTGAGTGTATGTGTGTGTGTTTGTGTGTGTGTGTGTGTGTGTGTGTGTGTGTGTGTGTGTGAGAGAGAGAGAGAGAGAGAGAGAGAGAGAGAGAGAGAGAGAGAGAGAGAGAGTATTTGTTATTGTCAGATTTACCCAAATGTACCATTGCAATATATACGGTCACATTAAACACTAGTGATAAATATCTGTGCAACTATAAGCTACTTTAAGAGGGAGAAGATCCTGATGTCTTGAAGGTGATCTTGAATCTTCCATGAGTATACCATTGTGCTCCTCCAGGCACTAATCTTTGTCCAGAAGCTTCCACATTAACCACACTTATATGTTTCTTTACAGTTTTGTCAAATATGTGTACACCAGCTACTTTGCCTATTTGAAAATCTTAGAAACTGAGTGGTAGTGTTGCTGTTCTTAAGGACTTTGGGAAATACTGATTGACAAATGTAACTGTCATTCAGTGCACTGTTTTTTTTTTATATCAAACTAAGTGTAGACAACAATATGTTTATACTTTTCCTATGAATAGATAATCAAGTTATTTTGAAAATTTTAAAATTATTTTCATTGATTGATTAGTATCAAGCCTGAAAATTGTCTTATAATTGCCACCTAATGTTAAAAAATCATCTTGGATAAATATAAATTCAGAAAGTGTAATTGCTGATGTTATGGTATGCACATTCCACTGATCTCCATAGGAAAAACAATTTGTCAAATATTGTATCACCAGCACTTCGTGACTAATTTGTAAACTATTACAAATCTAGTGTTGGTTAGTCAGCATATCATTGTGATTTGTTTTCTAATTTCCACTCTACCTAATGAGATAATATACTTTTTAATGTTAAAGGGGGTGGTATTTGGAGTCAGTCAACTGCACTCAGTTTAGACGGTCCCAGTTTTATTGGCAAAATCCAAAGTAGTGTAGATGGCCCTAATTTTATTGGCAAAATCCAAAGTATCATAATGAAGAGCCAGTCCAAGATATGGCATCTTCTCTGTTAGGTCTGATCAAGGTTTTGGCCTTCTCCACAGCAGTGTCACAGAATCACAGTGTCACAGCCCCCTTGAGCTGGTGCTTGTGGGCCTTGACATTCAGAAAGAACATGGTGTGTTGTATCCTTCTGTCTTCTTCATGGAAGGGTCAGGGACAGAACCCTGATATGATGGCTCCCCTGGGTGTACACTTTTGGGTGTACTTGGGTATTTGGATTGCCTCTGGAAATGAATTGTCTCATCCTCCAGAATGTGGAGCACATGGGTCAAGTGCTTCCTGTGCCTTCATTGTCTGTCAGCACTGCCCCTGGGCTTTCGGTCTTTGTTTTGGCTCTGGCTATGGAAGAACAGAGGCTTGCCTTCTTCCAGTCTTGGTGAATAAAAACTAGAGTAGTTGTTCACAAGCGCATCAGCCAATTCAATTTTTCTGGTATGTCAAATGTATATTCACATTCACTTCCTCATGTTTTTTTAGTAGTTTGTCTTTGTTTAATTAATTTATGGGTTTTACTTTTATACTCTGTTGCTACACTCCTTTTATCCGAGTGTGTTGCCAAGTTTGTCTCCCACTCTCAGTCATAATTTTTGTTCTCTTCATGGTACTTTTTAAAATGAAAGAAATTTTAATATATAATGGTTGCCTTTAGGCTGTGGTTTACTGAAACAATCACTCATGCCCTGAATTTCTTACGATATTGGCATTATATTTTTTTAAATCCTTAACAATTTGTATTTCTCTATGTTCCTGTTCTGAACTCTTGTGTGCTGTGAGGCAGTGTGTGGAGATGCCCATAAGCATTCCAGCACATTAAATGCATTGCTTCACTGATCCACAGTGACATCTCTGTCATCTATCTAATTCCATTTTGTGCTTGAGTTTCTTTCTAAAAAATTTGGTTTATTGGTTCTGCATTACTATTGTTCACTTGAGTATGATTTTTCTTTTCTTATTTGTCTGTTTGTCATGTTGGTGAAAAAAATAGAAAATTTTTTCATGAATGTACCTTAAACATGTGGACATCTAAAAAAATTCTGTCAGAAAAAAAAAATGCCCTACATCATGCAAAATTTTTAGTCTTGCCCAAATAACCCAGCACAAAAAGTACTTTCCCTGTTCTTTTTTCCTCCTTTCAAAACATCGCTATCTCTCTAGTTATTCTCTTATTAACAATCTTTCTAATTCTTTCAGGGTGAGGTCACTAAGTTATCCAATGGATATTTCTGTCTTCGATTTACTCAGTCTCTCAAACCATAATCAGTATCAAGCTTGGAAAATGGAGGCTATGACTGTATCTATAGGAGTACTGGGGAGATGTTAAATGCTAGACTAAACTAAAGATAAGTAGAATAAGGTTGTTTGTCAAGTATGAGATAAGAAGCAGGAAGATCTAAATATATTTATATTCTGGTAGCTAGGAGGATTCAGAAATCAGGGATTGTTTCTCCACTTAGTTGACTACAGTATTAGCCAAGTGTAAACAAGTTATTTAAATTGAACACATGACTCTCTATGCTCATTGCGGGTACAGAGTTTTCATATGATAAACATAATATGAGGGAGAAAAAAGCAAAGCAAACCCAAATAAGTCATGATGACATGAGTCATGTCTAGCTCCACCTTGGAAGAAAGCCGGAAGTAGAGTTTATAATCAGTTTGCTTGGTAAAGAGAAAATGAATGACAATAAGGTTTTGAGTAAAAGGGATTGTACAGAAACAGTGAGCAAAAGAAAGAAAATTCTAGACGTTACAGAACGACGCTATCATCACTTTCAGAACTGGGTGACTTGGCTTAAATATGGCTTAAAGAAAGATAGCTCTTTCTTTAGTCTTTAGTATTTTGTGTACTTTGCCTGCTGTAACCGCTACAAGGCAAGAACTCCAACATGAGGCAGGTATGGAGTACATTTTACTTGTGTGGTGGCTTTTATGTATTTTTTTATCTGTCAATCATTGTACCTAGCTGTCATCATTGTCTTCCCTGACTCTTGCTGCTATACTAAAAGGAGAATTAAGCTCACTCAAATAAGTTAAAGTATCGAGGAGTTTATTCTAGATTTACTTGTTTTGTAGGAAGGGTCTTGTTGTGCTCTTTTCTGTGTTAAAGAATTCTTTTGTGGTATTTTCATCTTGGAATGATTTGTTCTCTTCCTAATACAACTTATTTCCTCAGAGAAACATTCTTTACGCCTCTTTCCCTGTCTGGTCCATACTTTCTTTAGACTATTCTTTCCACCACCTTTTAAATACTGAGTAATGTGTTAGATGCTTACACTGATGCATTTGAAGGCATGGATCATGTGTCATTTTTTTCATCTTTTGTCTTCAATGTCTGCCAGAGAGAATGATTGTCAGTTTTTATTTAAGCTGTCATGATCCTCTACATTTCAACTCTCTCTCTCTCTCTCTCTCTCTCTCTCTCTCTCTCTCTCTCTCTCTCATTAACTACCAGACCCTTTTGCCTTTTCCATTTAGAAGTCTACTGCTCTAACATGGATTACATTCTGATTTCTCTTCACATAGTACACATCTGTGGTGGTTTGAAAGAAAATGACCCCCAAAGGGAGTGGCATTAGAAGGTATGGCCTTGTTGGAGAAAGTGTGTCACTGTGGGAGTGGGCTTTGAGGTCTCTTTTGCTCAAGCTGCCCTCAGTGTGAAAGTCAGTTAACTTCCTGTTGTCTGCAAGATGTAGGACTCTCAGCTATTACTCCAGCATCAATTCTACCTGCAGGACTGAACTGCCAAAACTGTAAGTGAGCCCTCTCAATTAAATGTTTTCCTTATGAGAGTTGTCGTGGTATGGTGTCTTTTCACAGCAATAAAAACCCTAACTAAGACAAGATCTTTCACCTTTTACTAACCTGGAAAACTATCAGTCACTTCATTAACTTGCTAAGCCTAACTTTTTTAAAAACCATGCTTTCACTTATACCTCCTGTAGGTAATTCTGCTATGTGAGATGGTTCATGTAATTGTATAAAGATGAAAAGGAAATGAAAGAGTTTTGGAAATAATATAAAGCTTTTCATCCTTATACAATTACATGAACCATCTTACATAGTGTCAATGAAGCTAACCTACTACATTCAATTAACTAAAAACTAATCAAAAATAATTCAAAAAACTAAAAAAACAATCAAAAGTAATTCAAAAAAATGGACTGTGATTGACAAAATTAGCACTGCTACATTTTTAAAAATCAGGGGAATACCTAATTGGATACTGTGTATAATGCTAGCCTGATTAGAGATGCTTTATACAACTGAGCTATCCAGATCTTATCACTTTACAATGTGGTTATTTACCTGTCAGTGGGCAACCATTTTCACAGTAACAGTAAGAACCTGACACATAACAGCAGTCACATGAATGAGTAATTGCAGATACACTAAATGAATGCTCTCTTTCTTTCAGTTCTTCAGGTTACTTACTTCGAGGGTTCCTTGGCATTTGCTTGTGGTGTGGTCCATGCCTAGAATTTGCTCTTGTTTTACCAATTTTCTTGGCCCCATATAAACTTTAAAGTACTGTAAACCTTAATTCTTCTATGCAATCCTCTTTATATCTTCAGTTCTAACCAGTTATATCCCCCAATTTCCACTGCATTTGGACTTGCAAACACTGGCATTTCCTTATTCTCCAGTTTCTTGTGGAATAGCATTCTGTATCCATAGTTTGTAGAAAAGTTTCCAGATGGTAGAATCCACGTACTTCAAAACACTAGGTTAGAAACACAATACAGGCTGTGTAATTATCTATTGTTCAGTACCAAGGAGGAAGCAGAGCAGCTAAGGGAGTATCTGTGAGAGGCGAGGGTTCAGAGAAGCAAGTATAAGTTGGAATTTCAGGCTCCTCATATCCCTCACTTGAGTTCTAGCCAAGCCGAGTGTTTCAGTATAAAAATGCACATAATAATAACACGTTCCTCACACAGCTATTATAAGTATTAAAGATATATGCTTTCAACATTCTTAGCACAATGTGTGGAACATACGTCAGTAAATAGGAATTGTCTCACCACCTAAGTAACTTTGGGAGGGAGAAGAAAGAATTATATACAATGTTTTCTGGAACAGTATTCATATTGTACATGAAATGAGAAGGAATGCACTAGCACCAACAACTGTATAATGCTACAGTGTACATTAGATGCACACTTAAAAATCTAAAACAGAACTTGCTTTGTCATGAACTCAGCTTTTATCGTTGTATTTTATCTGGTCCATTTCCTTCTTTGCTGCAAAGAAGGAAACCAAATGTTTTAGTAATGAAGAAAGTCCACAGATAACTGATAAGGGAACTATTTATTAAAGAATTATATTGAGGAGAACAACTCACTAACACAGGGTAAAGCAAATCTGTCACAGATCCTGGAAGGCTAAGAACTGGTCCTACGCTGCTTCCTGCCATCTGAGTCAGTCTCCACCATCCAAGAACATGAGAGAAGGGGCCCGCATATGTGCTTTTCAGGTCATAAGCTAGCTAAGATGCCATGGCCTAGGGGCTGGTACCCGAAGGTCATAGGTGGAATGAATACCCACTACATTTTAGTTAGGGTTTCTATTGCTGTGAAGAGACACCAGGACCATGGCTACTTTTATGAAGGAAAGCACATAACTGGAGATGAATTGCAGGTTCAGAATTTTACTCCATTATCATCATGGCAGGAAGCAAGGCAGTGCACAGGCAGTACTGGAGAAGAAGCTAGAGTTCTTTATCTGGATTAGCAGGCAGCAGGAAGAGAAACACTGGGACTGGCTTGAGCATTTGAAACCCCAAATCCCACCTCAAGTGACACACTTCCTCCAACAAGGCTACACCTACTCCAATAAGGCCACACCTCCCAATAGTGCCACTCCCTATGATCCTATGGGGTCCATTTTTATATAAACTACCACACCAAGGATTAAGTATGTATCCCAAATAACTAAACTCCATTAGATCACATAGAGGCTACTTTCCTCATATCTGGCCCTTGACCAAGATACATAAATTATCTGGTCTCAATCTCCTTGTTTATAAATGGTCTATTATGGATGACTAACTGAGGTACTATATATAAGGCAATCATCTTTGTTCTTCACCCATAAAAAGCATTAGAGATATGAAGCTATGTTCACTGTTACTATCAAACAATGAATATTAAGGCTCCACCTGTAGTATAGGAGCAGGGAGGATGCATAAAGAGACAGCTCCTGACACAACTCTCTTCTAACAATAAAGCTAGAGCGGCACATTGTCATGGTTGACTCATAGATACACTTGATTATAATGATTTGCTTTCCTTTGTCATTACCCAATATCATAAATATATCAAAAGCTGTCAGTTTTGCTATGAACCTAATAGAATCGAAGATATAAACATTAGATTCTGAATGAAAGTGTTACTAAAGAATACCATGAGGGTATAGGATGAAGACAAATCTCAAATTTCTTCCTTTTGCATTGAGAAGGAAGGATAATTATGAATGAACAAGGGACTTCACAAAGGGCCACAGTTGGAACTAGTAACTGAGAAAAGGCCTAACTCAGATTTGATTTATAATGTCAACTTGCTTCTTTTTCTGTAACTCTAGTACCCCATGAACACTCAGACAAATCCATATGCAAAAGATTTTCACTTAATGGTTAAATAGTGAGAGAATGATAGTAGATTCATAAAGTTATGAAAATATGAAACCACATCCACATAATAAACACCATCTTGAATGATAATAATGTGACAAATTTACAGTCTTTCATCTAGCACTGTATATTAGCTTCCTAAGTTTCACCAGGCCATCCATGTATTCATTGCCCTCCTGTGTTCATGTTTTCCACTCAGATGTGCAAAGACCATGGTCTTTACCTTTCCATTCTACACTGTGTATCTAATGGCCAACACACTGTCTCACTTCCTATACGTAATATCATAAGTCAACTATTGTTACTTATGTACATATGCACATACATCCCCTCATGTAATCTACCCTTATTATTGGCAAATTCTTCATTATAAGCTCCCATGCTTGCTAAAACATCTTTACAACCTCTAATTGATATGTGTGGCATATTCATAGTCATTTCGAGACACAAGTGTATACAAAGGATGCTGAGAACTTTGAAGGTCCCGGGGTACACATTCCTAGCAGAGAAGAAGCAGAAGGATGCTCTATGTTTTCATTTCAATTTTTATGCTGTAAGATGTGGCTTTTTGTGGTATATTTAGTGCACCATTTTTCACATTTTATGCTTTTAGTTTGGCTGGAGATTTTGCTGTTTAAAATGGTTCAAAAATGTAGTTTTCAAGTGCTGTTCAGTGTTCCCAGTCACAAGAAAATCATAACAAACCTCGTGGAGAAAATATCTATTCTAGATATGCTTTATTTGCAAAGAGTTCTAGTACTTTCCCAAGAATGAAGCAATAACTTGTAATATCTATTCTGTATTAAAACAAACCTTTCAGAAATCAGGTTATATATTAATAATTTACCAAAAAAAATCTTGCAACCAGAGCCTGTGAGCAAACCAGCTCCTTAGGGATAAAGTGTTGTCTTAACTAAGTCAGTATTCACAGTGATGTTATAAAAATGTTATTGTAAGTAATGAGGACTGTACACTTGTGTATGCTTTATCTCAAATTTTAATATATGCAATAAAATATATATTGTTACAAACACAAATTTAAAAAAAAAAGATCAAGTGGGCTGGGAGAGTGGATTAGTGTTTAAGAGCATGCACTGTTCTTCCAGGGAACCCACGTTAGGCTCCTAGCATCTATTTCACACAGTTCACAACTGCCTGTAAACTCTAGCTCAAGGTGGATCTGAAACCTCTGGCCTCTGTAGGTATCTGCATTCCCATGCATATATCCACACACAGATACACACTTCTACACACAATTAAAAAATAAAACGAATCTTGAGGGGAAAAAATCAGATCAAAAACAGAGAAAAGAGGCAGAGTGGGAGATAAAATGGCAAATAGTAACTTGTAGTAAAATCTTGATGATCTTGTTCCTTAGCCTCTCATTCAAGCTATAATTTTCTGACCTCCTCATCTATATCCCTATGGTCAAAAGGATAATCATGGCAAGACTGATTGTCATCGACTTCTATCCTTATTCCAATCAAACCCCTGTTGTTAATCCTTCAGTATCACAATCATGTGTCCATTCCTTGTTCTTTCAATGTCTACCATAGTTGCTGTGTTGGAAACTTAATGCCCCCATGTAACATTGCTAGAGATCGACCTATAGAAGATATTTAGGCCATTAGTGAGTAAATTAGTGTCATAATCACACATTATCTTGGCTTTGAAATCACAGGAATGTTTTGTTATTGATTTGATTTGCTCTGGTTAATAAAAGCAAGTTTAATTCTAGCTGGTTCTCTGTCTTGCTTTCTGCCTTCTACCATGAAATAACGCAATAAGGCTCTCACCTTATGAAGACTTCATGACCTTGAATGTCACAGCCTCTAAAATTAAAATGCACAAACCTCTGTTCTTTATAAACTCCATTATTACTACACAAGACAAAGAAAGGTAATCTTCTTACTCCCTTTTTTCACTTTGTTTGAATTTCCTAAAGACAAATATATTTGTTTACATATTAGTCTCACTTTATTCCACTTGTATTTCAATAAAGAAAGCTTACAGCAGTTGAAAAATAGTCTAGTCTAAGAATATATAGCTTCTTCTTATTTAGATTTGGTCTCAAGCCAGGCCTTTTTCAGCCAGAATACTTGCTTTTTGAATAGTTTGTCTCTCTATTTGTAGACTAGTAAAGTTCTCATTGCTTAAAAACTGTATAGCAGTAACTCAGAGTTATTTACCTAACTCTTTGCTTGAACCCTTCAACCTGGCTTCACAAACCTGCTTCTCCTGATTCTGTTCTGTTAAGAATCAGGGTCATGAATGGAACATATCTGGACACTAGTATCCTTAATGTCCATGCTCACTAAATACCTACTTGCATTAATATCCTCTTCTAGGAAAGATAGATTTCAACACATTCCTTCATTATAAATTATCTTTTTCTGATCACACATACATTTTATAAGTTAGGCTTATAGAATGCTGAAGGGAAGTCTCTGGCAAGGACCTAGAAAGAAAGTACATACACTGTCAGTGGAGGGTGGATCTATATATGCTTTGGAGTCAGATGGTATTTCAATGAATCTTCTTACATAAAAATTTGAAAGCAGTAACAAATATTTCTCTGGCTAAATTTTAATAGCATTAAAGAATCTTTTTATTTCGATTATTCAATTATTTCTTTTTCTATTTATTACAAAATGAAATTATAGGCAATATTTGTTTACTATAAAGGAAGCAATTATTCTTCAATCTATGAAATAAAATGCACATGTTTTTAATACATTTCTCTAAGCAAGAAATATGCAGTAATTTGTAAGCACAATTTAAAGTAATTAATTCCTTAAATAAAAATAACAGGGCAATGCTTAGGCACCCCTGAGAAGTATACATGTTTTAATGGAATAAAATTGCCAGTCCAATTGTACATTAAAAAAAAACATGTTCATACTTCAGAAACATATCTTATCACAGGCCTATTGCCATTCAGCACATAGTTAGTCATAAGCAGAGATTTCTAGACTATTCCTTTTCTCAAGATCATCTTAACCCAAGAGGTCAGCTGAAGTAAATACCAGCAGTTTACATGGGGAGTATTTATTTTTCTCTGGCCACATAGAACCAATAACCTGAGAGACTCATATGCAGAAGTGTCCAATAAACTTTCAGAAAATGTTAGGGATCTGTGATGATATCTTGCCACTCATGGCTGAAGTATGGTTACTGTGACTCAGAAATTAGCTTCACATTTTTAATTATGTTATACTAATTTAATTAATTACTATATTATTTTATTTATTGAATTAATAGTAATGATAACCACATGTGGCTGCTGACTGTTGTACGCTTGTCATCATGATCTCAAAAGTGGGACTTTAGCTACAGTAGCACATATTAAATTCTTATGAATACCTTACTATTTCCAGCTAGCCTATCTTCCTCACTTTCATGGAACAGATCTCTGTCTAAGAGATTGCAGTATTATGCTGAATAGTTTTATACCAAGTTGACACAAGCAAATGTCATCTGAGAGGAGGGACCATTGATTAAGAAAATGCCTCCATAAGATGGGGCTGTAGGCAAGCCTGTAGGAGATTTTGAGGGGTGAGGGTTTTGGTTTTGGTTTTTAGGTTTTGGTTGTTTTGTTGTTGTTGTTGTTGTTTGTTTGTTGAGACGGGTCTCACTATGTAGTTTTCTTGCTGCCCTACAACTTACTATATAAACCAGACTGGCCTTGAACTCACAGAGATCCAACTGACTCTGTCTCCTGAGTGCTAGGATTAGAGGCCCATGGCAGTACACATAGGGCATTTTCTTAATTAGTGACAGATGTGGGAGGGTCCAGCCCATTGTAGGTGGTGTTATACCTGGGCCAGTGGTAGTAATGAGTTCTATAAAAAAAAAAAAAAACAGACTGAGAAAGCCATGTGATACAAGTCAATAAGTAGCACTTCTCCATGGCCTCTGCATCAGCTCTTGCCTCCAGGTTCCTCTTCTGTTTGAGTTCCTGTCCTGACCTCCTTTGATAATGAACAATAATGTACACATGTAAGCTAAATGAACCCTTTCCTCCTCAATTTGCTTTTGGTCATGGTGTTTCATCACCGCACCAGTAACCACGACTAAGACAAGTGTTAAATACATAGATGGTAAAAACCAAAGAACCGTTTTGTATTTGTCTTATAGTGTTGTGTTTATTTCCTGTGATGAGAGTTCACAGACAAAGGCTTTGTAAATGTTTTATAGCTGCTTCACCGGTTAAAAACACAATGGGTTGCACTGTAGTTTCAATAATGTTTACAGATGGTTCAAATTTTCATCCTCAATCCAAAATGTGAGTAATGAGGAAGTCCTTCATAGCATTTTTAGTAGCCTCATTTCCCACAGCCCATACATACTCACTAAAGAGCACCAATAAGAAAGGAGTCATATTATTGGAAATAATTAATTCTTCAGGCTCATTATCCCAACAGTTATACTTTTCTGTTATGTCTCAATGAAGTATGTATCAAGTTCAAAGATGAGGACTAACAAATGCTAAGGTTGAAAATGTGGCAATCACAAAAATCAAGCATCAGGACAGCAGTAAAGTCTGCAGCCTCCCATCCTGGTGGCAGGTCACATCAAGTGAAGTCCACAGGCTCATCATAGGTAGAAGTTCAGGTGTAGAATGAGAAATTCTTTTTTTCCAAGGACTGGAATACGAATCTTAACATTTAGGACTTGCGACCACATGGAAGACATGAGTAAGGCCTCAAACACCTTAAGTTTAATTTGGGGGGATGTGGGGGCTGTTTAAACTTTTGCAAAATTAAAAGCAAATTGTTAAGTGTTGCTCTTAAGTTTTAAGTTTGCTTGTAAAGCCATCTATTTCCCACTGTTGCTTGTTAATCAGAATATAAGCCACTCAAGAGAGAGGGAGTAGACAGTTAAAAATATACAGTCCTAAGATCTCTCCCACTTCTACCAAATCAGAATCTGTGATGATAAGAACTGGAATTCATGGTCAACTGGAATATTTACCATAGTTTTGCAAATCAAATTTTGAGAAATTTGATTGAAAGAGATTTGGGGTATGACAAGAAAGCTTGGGAACTCACCAAGCTGCCCATCGATAGGAAAGCAAAAGAAAATAACTCAAAATGCTACTCAATGGGTAGATACTCATTTTTTCAAAATCACCGCATATACTGGAAAAGGCCACATACCAACATTTTAAAATGATTATAAATAATTGTATACTTTCTATAAAAGCAAAGTACGACATTGAGGGATCAGCTCAGTAGCATAGCCTTGTCAAGCATATACAAGTCCCAGGTTTAATTCCCCAACATGGCAATTATAATCATAATAAGTAATAATAATAATAATAATAATAATAATAATAATAAAATAATGAACTTTAAAATGAGATAAAGTCAGGCTACAAAACAGCAGTAGGAAGTGTGACCCTAAAGCTCATGGTGAAATGAGTAACTGTTGAAGCATCTGTTGTTTATTGAACTTGAGCTTGTCTTTCTGTCAGGCAGTTATCAACACTCCTTAAATAAAGCAATTAAGAGAACTCATTACCAACTAAACCGATTTGATTCTATGGCTGCATTGGTTTGAACCCATACCAACTCTCTGCTCAGATTTGAATTATAGGTTATATTAAGTCAGAAATCTTCAAGAAGCCTGAAGGAAGAGTTTGGGAGGGCTATATTTAGACAGGAAGCATAGGCTTGGCAACCCACGCATGCTCCAAATAGCTGTAGAATTGATTGATTCCTTTTTCACGGGAAGTCTCCCTTCAGTTAGGTCCACTGACTAACAGAAACTAAAAACAGCTAGACAGCACAGTTCCTGAAGAGACTTCTTGATTTTAAACTTCCATGATCGTCTTGGAGGTGATTTATCAACAACCAAAAGATAAATGCAATGGAACATCCGCAAATCACAGCCATAAATTTCAGTGTTCAACAAGCTGATGAGCCCACTGTATTCTGGAGCATTCAAAGCACCCTCCATGACTGTGATGACCAAGTTTTAAGCCAATAACACATAATATAATCTGGGCCAGGGAGATGAGCCAGCATGGAAAAACATTAGCTGCACACTCTGATAACCTGAGTTTGATCCCACGACTCACAGAGAGAATTAGAAGCAGGGATACATATCTAGAATCCCAACACTCCTATGCTGAGATGGGAGGCCAGGAAAGGCGACTCTTAGAAGCATGCTGGTCAGCTAGTTTGGTGTTGCACAGCACAGCAGCAGAAGCAAGAGAGATGCTGCCACATCAATGTGTAAGGAGGAAAACACCTCTCAACAGTTACCTTCTGACCTCCATTCTTAACACTTGAACATACACACACACAACTAACTCATCTCAAAAACACTTTTACATAAATAACAAAATGTAGAAAAGGACATGTGGGCTAAAGCAGTAAGGTGCTAGAGCCAAGTTTCCTATGTTATGTGACAGTGGAGATGGTGTCTCTGCTGGGAGGCCCCTGTCGATGATGAAGATGGTTGCCTTCCTCTAGCAGTGAGCCACTGCTTTGCTAACTAACTCTGTGGGAAAACTGTACAAGTTCCCCTTCGATTGTGAAGATCTCTGGTCAATCTACAGGTGTGTCACCTGAGCCTGAGAACTTCTCTGCTCCAGGACTCAGTAAAGAACCCATGGAAAGAGGAAATTGTGAGGCTGGTTGTCACAGAGCAAGCCAGTCCCTGTCCTTATTAGCCTGGTTGGAGTCTGAGTGCCTGAAACGCCAGGGTTAGTGGGAATCCAGGAGCTTGTCAGGGAATAGAACAGCTTCCATCGAAAAGTAGGTGGGGTATTGGTTACAAATGGTGCTCCGGTTGATGAAGACAAAAATAAAAAAGGCACCCCAGACATACCTGACACCCAGATACATCCCATGCAGTTGGTGTCTGTGAGTGGAGGACCCTCTTCAGACAACCATTGTTCTGCAAGTGACCAGGTCTGGGACGATACTTCTCAGGCTGTCCCTCATTACCAGCAGGTGTGAACTGCTACGTGGATGCAGAATTAGATCCAGGTCAGCAAACAGCTCTGAAAAACTGTAAGCGGACTGATGTACAAGTGGCAGGCGAACTTGATGAATTGCCCTTTTCTTCTCATGCCTGTCTCCAAGTCAGTGAATTGCCCACAGACGCTATCTGTTACATGAGTAGAGTGCTTGGACCACTCAGGAACCACAGTCCTGACCAGCGAAAGGAACCTGTGTGCATCAGCATCACTATGTGCACGGTATAGGAAGACCAGCCATTCACTTTAGATTCCCTTGAAGAACCTCTGCTGGGGATGTTGTTTTTTTTCTGTGGCCTGCACGGGACCAACTAGCATGCTCCCGGTTGAATGAACACACAGCCCAAGAGGCTTCAGAAGCCAGTCGGCTTCAAGATGCTGCTGAAGAAATGCATGCAAGGAGATGTTTCTCCGGAGCCACTCGTCCCAGCAGCCTCTTTGACGGAAGTACATTACCCGTGTTTGAAGCATCCAGTTGGAAGAGGTGGGTATCTCAGGACTTCCTGGAGACCAGGTTTAAAATCCAGCAGTTTCTGGAGCATTACTAATACATGGCATGCCTGCTTCACTGCATCACGGTGAAAATCTTCAGGTTACTCCCTACCAGGCATTTAGTGGTTCTTAAATGTAGTCATTGAATACTACAGCACCAAACCAGCAGATTCTCAGTGGATCCAAGACCCACACTATAAATAAGATCCTTGCATGAAAAAGTATGTGAAAAGGGTAAGTGGCACCCCAGCCCCTATTGTAAGGCATTGCCTATGGGTCCAGGGAGTGGATATGCTGCTGCCGGTCTCAGGGACTCAGAGGGGCTTTCCTGGCTGAAAAATTGACTTTTGTGACAATCGATAATAGTTCCCTACCTGCCTGTCACAGCTTTAATAGAGCAATCCATAAGAAATCAAGAGGCAGCAAGAATGAATAGTACTGAAGTCCAGGTGAACAGAAACGGGACTGTGAAACACCTGGGTAAAGCTTCAGGCATGTGACTTCATCCCCACCCTTAAAGAATCTCTGCTCAGATCAGGCTTCTATTCCTTGGGCATTTTTTAAACTTAATTTGCCCTCTGTACAAGAGATTAGTCCCATGATTTTATGGTGTTGCCTCACATTGAACCCAGAGTGATGTTCCATGGCTTCAGCCATTCAGCTGTGAAGAATTCGGCCTGTTTTCCCCCATCTGGGACATACAAAGGTCACCAGGCAGTCTCCACACAGGCGAGACAGAACTCTTCCAGCACTGGCTCCATATTTGAAGTGAGTGAAAAGGAAAGTAAAACCTTCAGATGAGAATTGTGCCTACAAAAGAAAAACTGAGCACCTTACCTCAGACCGCGTGTTCTTGGTCCTGTGAAAATGATGTTTGGGGTTAGAAACAGATTTTACACCCTGTAGTGTTTACAGTGTATGCAATGGTTGCGTTTTTTACAGGGCCGTGAAAGTGCACATTAAACCTAAGCACCTTTACTTAATTAATTAAACTTAATCAGCACAATGCAGCTAGGTGACTGCAGCGACTGTTGTGTTGTCTCCTCAAAATTTATGTATCATGTATAAAATATAAATGCTTTCCAAATAAACTATGATTATTTCCTATAAAAAAATTAGACGCAAGGAAAATAAAAGGATGTGACGTGTTAAACCTCTAAAATTATGTTTCAGAAGCAACCAATGGAAATAGTTCTGGAAATTGGGATAGATAATATTTTAAAAGAATTAGAAATCGAATATTAAAATCTGTCTGTGTTTATTTCAGATCCCATCCTCAGATTCAGGGGACTCCACAAAATCCAGACAAAACTTCTCATTAAGGGACAATCCTTTAAAAATGTCATTGGTAAGATCACCTACTAAATCCATACCAAGTTCTGGTGCTTATCATCTTTACCTGCAAACTGTATTTCTTCAGCTCAACCTTCTCTTCTCCCTGGGATGTTTATTTACATAATGGCATATTCTGCTTTGGTTCCTTATGCTTTATTCTTCCTCCCAGTTGCTTGTTCTCTGCACTTATTGCTTACTTCTCATGTTTATCACAATCTCTAAATGGCAAAAGGTCCTTGGTCTTCCTCCTGACATTTACTTATAAGATCTATTGATTTCATCTAAACTCACACGGGTTCAAAACATCATATATATGACAGCATTCCCAAATGCATATCTGCAACCCATGAGATTCTCCTAGAACCCAAACTCATATACAAAATAGCTGTGTATCAATGGGCCTCTAGGACATAGTGTTGGCCAGGTTAAGATTTCTATCTGAACCAAAATAGGTCCTAAAGAATTGCTATAGATTATAGACTAAGCATATAGAAATTCATGGCATGTCAAAAGGAAAAGTGAAGCCTTTAACTATAAGTAATCCAGCCCTGGCTTCTATCTTCGTCTCCAATGGAGTGACTTCTAACATGTAGACTCATGAGGTTCAACACTAAATCATGGTCATTTCTCTTCAATTGTCCCGTCCACAATGCTTCCCTCCATGATCCTAACCATTCAGTTGAAGAATCCAGATGCCTTGGATTCATTCTTAACACCTATTTATGCCTTAGTAAGTCTCACTGGCTACTCCTTCAATTCACCACCTCAACTGCATGCTGACTGAACCCAAGTCCTTTGTTTGAACTACAGCAGAAGACTTTGCAATAAGTGAATCACTAGCCCCAGGTCTTCCCTTCTTTAGTGATGCCCTTTACTGCTATTAAACTTGGCTAATGCAAATTTAGAGTAAGTGAGAAAGAAAAGACTCGTGCTTGAGACATTCCCAAGAAAATATATCTGACTGGTTTCCTTGCCCCAAGAGGTTGAGAATTTGTGGAGTTCAGCCAATGCATCACATCCAGCTCAACTTGAAAGATGCATGAGCCAAAAACTACAGATGAATGAACTCCCATACAGACACATCACCCCTCTCACAGATGACCTAGAATCTCTCATTAGTGTGAGCTAAAGAAAAAGTATGACTAGCCCTACAGAAATTGTAAAAGGCTATAATCAGTAGAAGGCTTCCTCTCTCGTGTCTTCTAAAATCTTGTTTATATATACCAGATAAGTTGCTTTTTACTTAGTCTACCTTATTTGTGTTGTTTTAATTTTCTATTGCAGAAATTTCTATGGAATAACAAAATAAATATAAATACAAAATAAATATAAGTACATATGTTTTTATTTCAACATTGTGTTTATGTTATTGCATTTTAAATTATTTTGGCAATAGGAACAAACTCAAGCATAATAAATTAGAGATAAGACAAGTAATTCTATTCTTAACTCACAATGTTTAAGAAGTATCCATCCAGGAAGCCTCAATCAGTTGAGAACCAGTTTACATGGAGCATCTCTCTTTACAAATAGTAGTCACTTCCAGAATGAAAACAAAACCATTTTTATACAGCATGGCAACATGACATCTGTGTTTTAGTTTTAGAAACTGTCACTCAAAGATTCACAGACATATTTCAGCCTTTAAAAATAAACTTTAAGTTATATATTAATAATCAAGGACATTGTTAAATAAGACTTAATTTAAACTATATCTGAAGACATTTTATCTTTCAACTTTTTGAAATGCCCTCTCTTAGTTAATGGAATTTCAAATGTCTGTATTTCTTCCTTGAAGTTAAGATATTCAACAAAAGACTGAAATTAATAGTAATCACCACATTATAAGGAAATATTAAAATTAGAAAGAAATACATATTTTATGATTAAGAATTTATAAATGTCTATGAATAGGTACTATATTCCCTTTTATATTTGATCTTTTTCTAAATAAAATATTTATGTTTCTTATACATTCCTTAGAATGCTTAATTTGCCAAATCTTAATTTGCTAAATTCAGACATAATCTTCATGTTAATTGACTCAAAAGCAGTGAGCATCCTACTTAAGTGATCAGAGATTGTTTCTTTCACATCATGCATCTCAATCCCATTCATTTCTCCATCACTTCATATCCACCCTCTGCCCTTCCAACCTCCCCTACAAAATAAAATAAAGTAAAATTTAAGAGAAAATGAAAGAAAAGAAAAAAATATAATAAAAAATATTGTCATGAAAGCTGTAATGTGACAGTGAGTCATGCAATACACACTTTTATCTATATATCTTTACTTGTAATTGTTTATTGCAAAGAGTCATTGGTCTGGTTTGAGGCCTCTGGTTTCTGCTGCACCATCAATACTGGGTCCTCAGTGGGGCTCCTCTTGGGCATTCTGTTGTTGGCCTGTGTTGTGGGGATCCTGACCTTTGGATCTGCAGTACCAGCCCCTTCATGTGCTCCAGCAGATCATAGATGGGGTGGATGCTGAGATGAGCCAACTCATAACCCTGATTCTGGGCCTGAGAAGTTGCAGGGTTGGTCAACCCACCGGCTGCAGTGATTTTCAAATGCTATTAAATCCCCCCCACTCTAACCAGCAAGTCCCACTTAGAATGCTTGGAATTTGATTATATGTGTATTTATGTTTTCATTTTCCTTGCTACTTTTTTTTTTATTGTTGTTTGCCTCCTTCAGACAAAGGTAACCACTGAGCATATGCACAGCTCCCTCCCATTTTTTCTGACAATCCTTATAAGATCACTGATTTGTGCTTACCAGAGGAAGATCTTTTTCACCCAAGACATCTAAATTTTCAGATTTCACTGGTACTCAGGAGGGGTCCTACCACAGAGCCATGCTTTAGGACACTTGCCCAAGTAAAACAATCATGTCCAGATCCCATTCCCACTGAAGCTCAGGAAACATGCAGAATATGGGATAGAAGTTGTGTAAGAGCCAGAAGAGTGGGTGAAGAGCTAAGAAATGCCATTCCCTAGACTCAGTACAACTATTATAATAATCATTTCACATCAACTGTACTATCTTCACTGAGCCAACACAAGACCAACGCTATCAACCATCAGTCAAGGAGGGTAGGAAGAGGCTCATGTCTATTGATAGATTCTGGGAATGGAGAATTACGGTCTTCAGTTGTGTGCCCCTAGCTGACCCTCTTAGGCTCCAGTAGGTAGCTCCAAACCCATAGTCATACAGATAGAGCTGGTTCATCTTAGTGGGTTACAAAACAAAACAAACTATGTGTGAAAGACATTTGTGGGGATTACAGGTATGGACAAGGGTGGGTGGGAAGTAGGAGGTGAGAGTGGTCAGTGTGGAAAGTATACATATGTCAAATTGTAAAGAATTTTAGGAATGATTTAAAATGTATAAAATTAATAAAGAGTAACCATACCCAATGACAGTTCTTTTCTGAATTCTTCAGAGAAGAGACCCAAAGTAGATATGTTAGAGCTGAAACTGTCTGCATTTGTACTCCCTGCAAAGGAAGGATGTTATCCTTAGCCTTATCTTAATTGTACAATTATGCTTTTGGTAATTTTCAAGCCACCTACATTTGAATCTAGCCTCATTTAAAAGTTGCTACAAGAGGAGAAACTGTCTATAAGGGAGGCCCAGTGGAGATAGTGGTGGTCAGTGTAAGCTCTGGAACTGCACAAAATAGGCCCTGAAGAATTGGTTCAGCTCCCAATTAAGCACAATTGAAGTTGATGCTCTTTGCTGGGAGGTGAGAAAGAAAAACAGGATTTTGATCAGAAATTCTCCAGTTCTAGTTCATCCTTGGCCAATTGCCTCCAGAACAGCATTAACATTCTTGATAGTGTTCCAGTCAAAATACAATTTATTTTCTGTGCCTTGTTATTTCCTATAGTCTTGGCTGGCTTGCTCAGGCTAAAATTTTTAATTGAATAATTCAAGCATCTGACGAAAATGATAAGCTTGCATTGGTAACAAGCAAAGATCAGACATCACACAAGAGCTTTAATCATGAAAGCAATTATAGGTCATGGATTCACACTCTTCTAACCACCGTGACCAAAGCAGCTAGCATATACAGTTTTTTCTCATTGGACACAAATAAACATTAAGAATTTCATCCAGATGCTAAACACTACTGTGAATCCTTGAAGAAAAAAGTTGTTGCCTTTTTGTGCTAATCTACTTTTACCTCTAAAATGGGCAGTGAGAGTTAATTTCTAGTAAGCTGTGCCAAGGGGAAGAGATGGAGCTGGGGGTTGATGGGTATTATCAGTTGTCACTCAAGAATTCATCTGAATATTGTGAAATCTCTTATGTATAATGGGTAAGGTGTATTTATTTGTTTGTATATCATACACATACATGGCATGAGTGTGTTTGGAGAGTAGGAGTCAATTTAGGATGGCTTCCTCTATCACTCTTCATCTTGCTATTTAAATCAAGGTCTCACTGAACTTGACTTTTATAGCAGAAATCTTAGATGGTCTTATTAATAAAATCAAACCCAAGGCCAGTTATTGGGGTGAACACTGGAAGATCAGAGAGACATAACAAGCCACAGCTAACCTCACCTGGCCAACTTCTCAGCTGGTCTTGTTTCCTCAGACTGGAAGCCTCTGTGTCCTCATATCCCAATAGCTCTCAGCTGAACTGTGCTGCTCGAAAGCCTGAAAGCTTACCAGCCAAATGCTGCTAGTTTCTGGTCCCCATGCCTTACACACCTTTCTGCTTTCTACCATCACTCCTTGGTATCAAAGGCTCGCTTTCTGGGATAAAGGCATGAGTCACCATGCTTGTCTGTATCCTTGAACAGATGGATTTCTGCCTTTGAAATGCTAGGATTAAAGGTGTGTGCTACCACTGCCTATCCTTAGTATCTAGTGGCTTTTCTGTTCTCCGACCCCAGATAAGTTCACCAGGGTACACAATATTTTGGGGAACACAATACCACCACAGACATTCATTGATGGAACTAGACTGTCTGGCTAATGAGTTCCACAGGTTAGCCTGTGTCTGCCCCTCCCTACCACACAATGCTTGGTGTAGGTAGTCTTTTCTGTCCTGCCAGCCAGCTCCCAAATAACCACACAAGACTTATTCTTAATTATGAAAGCTTCACCAATAGCTTAGGCTTGTTTTTAGTTAGCTCTTATAACTTAAATTAATCCATTTTCACTAATCTATGTATTGCCACGTGGCTCATGGCTTTACCTGTCCTCCAGCATGCTCCCTCTGTGTCTGCTGGCAATCCTGCCTTACTTCCTCCCAGTGTCCTCTATGTCTGGCTGCACCACCTATACCTTCTGCCTAGCTAATTGCCATTTAGCTTTTTATTAAACCAATAAGAAGGCACCTTGGCAAAAACACATCTTCACAGTGTACAAAAAGATTATTCCACAATATTTCCCCCTTTTTGTTTAAATAAAAAGGAAAGGGTTTAACTCTAATACAGTAAAGCTATATATAATAAGAACAATTATGAGATAATAATTACATTCACAATGTCCAGTCCATTTTTGTTTTGCAATTTCAGAGAAAATACTCCATTATTTATCCTATCTTGGTGAGTACAAAATTCTGTACCTAATTTATCTTCTATCATAACTGAAAAAAACTATAACTGTAACTATCTAGTCTTTAACTCCATCAAAGACCCAAGATATTACTTGAGTAAACAAGAAGTGCAAAGCAAACAACTTACAAAACTATAGAATATTTTCTTATAACAATATACACACAATGAGCACACACACACACACACACACACACACACACACACACATATATATATATATATATATATATATATATATATATATATATATATATATAAGACATAATCAAACAATTACAGAAAATGTTTGTCCTAGCCAACAAGAGAATATTAGTGAGTTTAAATAGCAAATACATTCTTTAAATATTTAATGTGCTCAAAGGAGGAAGAGGCAATATTGCAGAGTACCATGAATGGAGATGCATAACAGGAAAAGCAAAGAGAAAGGAGACTGTAGACTGTCTTTCAGTGGTTATTTCTTTCACTGTGGTAATCAATGAAAGTTGTAGTGTATGAGCCAATAGGTTAGTATAGATTCTATATTTTTATATATTCAATTCTTTAATATGTGGAGTAGAAAACTGAACAAAAAGAAGTAGGAATGAGAGTAGCATGAAGAAAGGAGGAAAGAACAACGGTCCTCTACCTTATTAACTCAAACTTCTCTGCACATAGAGGGAAATATATAACTTCCTAGATAAACTATGAAATTATCCTCCATTTTCGGAATCTCAAGCACTCAGTGGATTATCCTTTACCTGCTAAGCCATCTTGCCAGATGAAATTGAGACGTTTTTGATAAATACATGTCAAAGAAGTATAATAACATAGAGTTTTATGCAGAAAAACATTCTATCTAAGAACCTATCTCCTTCAAAGTCTCCAGATGTTTCTAAATAGAATTGTAGATGTAGACTATCCTTATGGACAGCTTCATGGTAGAATAAGGTAGATCTTCCAGATGACAAAAACTGAGTTTGGCCGGGCGGTGGTGGCGCATGCCTTTAATCCCAGCACTCGGGAGGCAGAGCCAGGCGAATCTCTGTGAGTTCGAGGCCAGCCTGGGCTACCAAGTGAGTTTCAGGAGAGGCGCAAAGCTACACAGAGAAACCCTGTCTCGGGAAAAAAAACAAAAAAAACAAAAAAAAACAAAAAACTGAGTTTGAAGAATATACAGATCTGCCTGGAGTCTCAGAGTATATAGGTAACTTGCTGAATTTCAGGACTAGGCTATGAGTCTGAACAGCTGTGTGAAGTCCATGAGGCCTATGAGTTGATACCTAGGGCTGGGACTAAAGGCGTGTGCCACCACCGCATGGTGGTGTTCTTTTCATTCTGAAATTCTTGCCCTCAAAAAAGACACACATGTATTTTGTGGGAAAAATAGTTACAGCCAACTAAGCCTCCAATAGTGTTCATCCTATGCCAGCCACAAGTTCAAAAGAGGAAGAAAGTAAATGCTCATCTTAGTATTCTAGCAGAAAAAAGAAATCTGTAATAGTGTAAGAGATTCCTAGGGTCTCAGCAGCCTCATGAGAATGAAAGTATTTCCATATTAGGTCAAAAATAAACAACAAAAAGTAAAAAGGGGGAAGATGTATACAGCATTTGCACGTCCATGGTTACTGTATTTTGAGTAGATTCTATCTAAGCTATATGAGAGGATAAGTGTAAAGAATGTACTAAACCCAACTGTGCATTAAGGTAAAAATACCAAGAAATGGACTAATCTCATGACTAATGTATCTGTAAATATACATGTACAGATTTATAACAGTGAAGAAAAACTTAGAAAAAAGAAAACAAATGTTCATTAGCTGGTCATTTAATAATTTTTTTTAGTAGTATTATGGACCAATCCTTCATCTGTAGGAGCAGATGAACTTGATTCCTCTATGTCTTATAAGACAGGAGCAACAGCTACAGAACCTCATCCATGTACATACATGATGGAAAACATAGTTTAACAGAATGTTTAACCTCAAAGGAATGTTTCTAGCTGAGCACACAGGAAGAAATGATTATTTCTTTCCTTAGTATTTCCAGCTGCCTGGATTACAACAAAATGTGAGACTACATAGTAGAGATTCAGTCTTCCGTCTGAGGGTTGCACTCCACTTAAAACCAAGGGAAAGATCATTTTATAAAACAGAACTGACCTCCAGACAATTTCTAATCTTTGCGTTCCCAGCACCACTTACTTGTATCATTACTCTCAGTAATTGTAAGTGTGCTTCACTTGTATGAGATACTTTTCCTTAGGAAATGTGCAACTCCAAGATTTGTAAATGATAGTGTTTGCAATGACTTGGAATGGTTCACAATATTAATAGAGATTCTTTCAGACTCAAAAAGCTTTAAAAAATAAAACTACTCCAGGTCTGTCCTTTGGATCTCACCATTTAGGAGGTTTTAAAGCAAACTGCTTCCTCAGTATTGCTAATTAGCATAACTATTTCAAATATTCAGATTTAATTACAATTTGAAATATGCTGTACAATAACTGGATGAATTCTATACAAAAGGAAATGCGTGGTAAAGCAGTAATACTAACAGGGTTTCTTTTAAATGCCCATTTATACAGCAGGCCATTGAAGCAAGCTTACTTATTATGAATTTTCTGAAAGGAAATGGGTAGATAATATTCATAAGCACTGATGACACCCTGTGTATTCCAGAATGAAAATAGTGGGAGGGCTGTGCTGTGACCCAAGCAACATCTAGAAAGACTCAAAACTTCACAAAAATTACTAAAGGATTAAAATGAATGGAGCTGTATTTAAAATTACATTGCATTGGTTTGTTATCTTTTAAATTGATCAAAGTCAGAAAAGAAAAAAGAAAGGAAACAAATTTAATTTTTCAAAAACACATCAAATAAATTATTCCTCAACCTGATCTTGATTCTGTGTTCTTTAGAAATACCATATAATTTTTACCTAAAGTAGTGCCTTTCTGATGATTAAAAACTATCACAAATATAATTAAACATAATAATGTCCATCATTTTATAAAATTAAATACAAATTACCAGCAAATGTATGAAAAAAAATGTTTAATACATTAGCCATTGGAGAAATATAAATCAAAGCTACAAAAATGGTTACTGTAAAGAAAATGTTGATGAGAATGTGGGGAAAAAATGCGGTTGTGATGAAAAGCACACCTAATTTTAAGTTATACTACAGAAACATAATGATAAAAACAGCATGGTATCACCACAAAAATAGACACATTAATCAATAGAATAAACTCTAGGACTCATGTATAAGTCCATACACCTACAGCCACCTGATTTTTTTACAAAGGTGCCAAAAAAGATGCATTGAAGTAAAGATACAATCATTAACAATTGGTGTTGGGGGAAAAATGGTTATTGGGACATAGAGGAATGAAACTTGATATTTCTTTCTCATCCTGTTCACAAATCAGCTCCAAATTGATCAAAAATTTCAATGTTTGACCTGAAACTGAAATGTCTAGAAGAAAGAGCAGGGATTACACTTCAAGATATAGCTCAAGTAGGAACTTCGTGAAAAGGAGTCCAGTTACCCAGGAAATAAGACCAACAATAAACAAGTGAGATTTCATGAAATTGAAAAGCCTTGCTACTCCTTGTTACTTAGTTTCTCTGTGAGTTGTAGCGTGGTTAGGCCCTCTGCACATATGTTACAGTTGTATAACTTGGTCTTCCTGAGAGACTTCTAACAGTGGGAGCAGGGCTTGTCTCTGACTCCGTTGCCTGCTTTGGGGACCCTAGTCTTCCTGCCAGATTGCCTCATCCAGCCCTAAGAGAAGAGGAGGAGCCTAGTGTCCCTGCAACTTGATATATCATGGCCACAGGAGGCCTGCTTATATCTGAAGAGAAACAGCAGAGGAGGAGTGAAGGAGATGTGGGGGGAGTGGGAAGAGGAGAGGAATGCAAAAACAAAAAAACAAAAATAAGTGCACCACAACTAAGAGCTTCTGCAAAGTACTGCAAAGGATGCTGTTGTCAATCAACCGGAGAATCCACAGAATGGAGGGAAACCTTCACCTGCTATACATCTGACAGAGAATCGGTGCCTAAATTATACAGGGAACTCAAAAACTAAACACTGAGAAAACAATGTGAATGTGATGTGGACATTATCATGCTGCACTGTCTAGGGGATTATGACAAGAAAGAAGTCTGTACACATTCAGTGAGGGTGGAATTTCTGATCCATGGCTACTTGAGTCCATGCATGCACAATGTTCTACACATTGAAGAGACCTTCATTTTATTTCACTCCCAGCTACTAATTTTTGACATTTATTTTCTCATTAATACTTTGATCACCAAAATTTTAGAAACAGATCACCTGCCAAAGAAAAAGCATTGATTATGAAAAAAAACTGTACAAAAGTAACCTGCAAAATTAGAAACCCTTGAAAAAGAAAACCCAAATGTTATCATTGTTTATTCTGGGTCAAGCCTGGCTATTGTTGTTAAGAAAGCCAATACTTGTTACACATTTACAAAATGCAATAAACTACATCAAGCACTTTCTTCATGGCTTGATTTTTAACCGAAATTTTGAAGATAAAAACAACTGAGAACAAATGGACGTTCTGTGATCAAGTCACTTTTGTGATTCCGGAGCTCAAACAGACATGATATCTTTTCCATTTCCACCTGTGATAAGACCTCCTTGTTGGGGTGACTGACCCTCCTTAGAGCCACATTTTGCAGTTGAAGAAGTGTAGGTCCAGAGATTTTGAGTAACTTCCCTGTGGAATGCAGATGCCTGGACACCGGAAGTGGAATTCTCTAATCACGCCATGATTCTTCATAGCAAGCAGCACAAGTTGCAGCAGATCCAGTGCCCAACTGTGGACCTTGCACTGCAGTTTCATTTTGTTTGGTTGGTTTTTAATTGACTGGATTGAGGTCCATAGGAAAGAGCCTTCTTGTTTTATTTTTTGAGGTATGATTTGATTGGGGGGGACATAACATTTGTGTATTTTTTGTGGGGTACTGTAGTAGAATATTTTAAGGTGTGTTACTTTTGTTTATATTGCATTTGTTTAACTCTGTGAAGCTGTGTTACTGTGCCTATGTAAAACACCTGATGAGCTAATAAAGAACTGGCCAATAGCGAGGCAGGAGAAAGAAGAGGTGGGGCTGGCAGGCAGAGAGTATAAATAGAAGGAGAAAACTGGGAAGAGGGATCTAAGAACTAGGAGTCAGAGAAGGAGGAAGACTCCAGGGGCCAGCCTCCCAGCTACACAGCAAGTCACGGAGTAAAAGTAAGATTTACAGAAGTAAGAGAAAAGGAAAATCCCAGAGAGAAAAGATAGATGGGATAATTTAAGTTAAGGAAAGCTGGCTAGAAACTAAGCCAAGCAAAGGCCAGGCATTCATAATTAAGAATAAGCCTCTGTGTGTGATTTATTTGGGAGCTGGGTGGCGGGCCCCCCAAAAAAGAACAAAACCTCCAACAACAGGGTACATTATAGTAATTCCATAAGTACATACAGAATAAGAATTAAATCAGCATATTAAGTATCATCTTTTCAGACATTAATGTTTTCATATACTAGGAATGTCATATTCTTCTGTTCATTTTGAAATATATTGTAGATTGTTTGAACCAATAATTACCCAACTATCTAAAGGAATATCAGAAGTAATTCCTTCACTCTAACTGTGCTTTGGTGCCCCTAGTCAACTTCTTGTCTTCTCCTTTAACCTCTCTTCTTGCCAGTTTCCATTTTTCTACCAATATTGGTCTATTAGTTTGCACAAAGGAGCAAGAACTTGCGATGTTTTATCTGATTGTAATCCATGTTGCTAAAAAACTTTAAGATTTCATGTCTTGCAGTCAAATAGCATTGCACTGTACAAATACATGGCAGTTCGACATCCGGTCTAGTATTGATGGGCATCTTAGTTAATTTGATCACTTAGCCATTGTGAAAAGCATTTCGTGAAAGATATATTTGGTGTATAATGATTTCAATTTTTTTAGATATATACCCTGTACTGGAATTGGTAGATCATGTGATACTCCTAGGTTTAATTCTTTTTTGAGGGATTGTCGAATTGTTCTTCATAAAGGCTGCACTAATTTACATCCTCACTAATAGTATATCAGTTTCCTTGAAAGGGGTATTTTTAAACTAGTAATATATATTGAAAGTGCTCCCTACCATGTAGCAACCATCAATTTCTTCACCATCTAATGAGGAAAGTAATACTTTAAAGGAGACAAAAATAGATTTATGTATTGTCTAAGCTCTTTGTGTTTGCTGCATGACAAATCACCTCCGAGGCTGGTGATCTAGGGAAGGGGAATTGTTGAATGTATGAATACATTTGTACATTGAGTCTTAGAGCTTCATGATAATTCACTTGGCACAAAATGTTATTGGGCTGTTAGGATTTTACTGAACTAAATAGTGGCTCAAGATACTGAACTTGCAGAATACAATCCAATTTATCCTCTTCAGCTTTTGTTGGAAATAAAAGTAAGAAAAAATAAACATGTCCCTAGAATTCATCAGTTTTGCCATACTAATACATTGATAGAGACCTTTAAGACTTTGTATGGCATAAATAATACCCAGCCTCAGGGCTTCTCAAGTATGTTCTAAATACTCAATAGTTATTTCAAGTCTAAGATTTCTTTCCCTATTAATGAAGTTTCTCAAGTAATCCCAGAAATCCTTCTACTTCCTCCATTCCAGAAGTTTATGAAATAAGAGCCTTTCAAAGTTTATGACAGAGGTTAGGAAAGCATAGACAGGGAGTTTTCTATAGAGTTGTGAATCTGAGAATCAACTAGTAAGTAAGTTAATCAGCTGTAAAGGCTGTTGTACAAAATTTTGCAGAGAAGCTCTTCAATACTTGGCTTGTCACACAGGAAGGCCTGCTAACCTTAGGAAGTCAACAACTCAAAAGCTTCTGGAAGTCCCTGAAACTGAGCAAATGCACTAGGTCCCTTTTTTCCCAAGACTATACAAGCCATAAGGACTGCTGAGAGGTACTCTCAGACAAGCTTGGCTTCCTAGAAAAGACTCAACTCAAGCTGCCCCTTTGGGCCATCCAGTCATAACCCTTTCTATATGTTCTCCACTTCTGCCTAAGGCTATGTGAAGATACAGCAACAGGCCCTGTCAAATGCTGGAGCCTTGACTTGAGACTAGCCAGTCTTGGGAACTGTGAAAATGAGTTTCTATTCTTTACAAATTACCAGTCCATGATACTCAATTACAAGAGGACAGATGGATTGAGATGATCCTTAAGTTCAAGTATATTCATGATATGAAACATTTCTTGGATCTCTTAAACTCTGAGTGCCTTCCTAGAAAGAAGAAAGGAATGAATAAGAAGAAAGGGAGAAGAGCAGGAAGAGAGAGGAGGAGAGCACAGAAATTTATTTCTGCATTATCACTTACTGTTTCTTCAGGAATCCTTCAATTACTATCCTAAAGATTTATCCAAGGATATTTTAATAGACATGTTCCTTAGCCTCTTTTCCAATTCTCATTGTTCATCTTCAAATATGGCTTGCTCTATACAAGTTAGAAGTTGAGGAGACTTGAGACCATGTTGACTTTTCAATTCACTTGCTGTGTGTGCCCAGCTAAATTCTAATAATTCTTGAATAGGGTCCAATCATGCTAGCTTTAGGATCAGTGTTTTGTTTCAGTAATGTTTTGTAAAGGAAAAGCAGCTCTATTATTAGCCTATGATTTGAGATATTCGTGACTAAGTATTGAGCTGTTTTTATTTACTTGGGAATTCTTAATGCATTAAACTCAAGATCTAAAATCAGATGACAAAAAATTGTATAAAAATAAAAATTATTATTAAAACTGCATTAAATAATATTTTTAAATAAAGAGACCTAAATATACAGGTTAACAACCAAACAAAATAATATGACCAGAAAAAGCACTTAGCCAATATAACAATTATTCAGTTATTTTAACAATAATGATCAAATATTATATGCAAGGTACTATGATGGAAATTTTAAGATTGAAGGGTACACAGTGGCCTGTACTGAATAGTTTAAGGTCAAATTGGAGATATATGAGCCTTTCATCAATTCCTGTAAAACAAGGTGTCACTGCCTTAAGAATTTTGGCAAACTAACTGTTTTTGAGAGCAGAGTAAAGAAGGGTCATTAATGGTTATGAAAACACAAAGTGCAGGAAGTATATGGCATTTGTTTTGGATGGACCATGATGAAATCTGTAATTTTATAATAAAATCATTGCTATTTGAGGAAAATGTAATGTCACAGAAATAGAATGTAAACTTTGAATCAGAGTCAGTGTGAGGTAAAAGTTGTACTCAGATGGCAAAGGACATTCATTCATACGTCCAATTGATACAAATGCACTAAATTTTATGTCTTGGTCATCATACTCGGTAAAATAACAAAAACGAAAATCAGACATGTTCCACCAACAGACAGCTGATAGACCTAAAGAAAGACATATATATGCATAGTGAACAGGAATCTAGTTCATAAGGAGGAGTGTAAGGTTGTGAGAGAAAGCAGTCCTTGGGAAGAACTATTTTAATCTTGATCTGAAAGATATGTGTGGCAAAGTCAGGATGTGAGGATCCAGGACAGAGATATCCCACTGAGAAACATGCTGGGAAAGGACCCTGAGGACAATTTAGGATCTAAAATAAGATTTAAGATTACAGAGCCTCAGTATTAATGTAGGCTGAAGCAAGCCAGCTGACAAGCGGAATTCATTTGAAGCATCATTCTTCATTAAGCGACGTGTGGCAGAATAGCTTGACTACCCACAGATACCTTCAGCTGTCTTTTGGCAACCTTCCCCTCCCACTCCTAGTTATTTATCTGACAGTGCTCCTGTTTTGCTTGTTTGCAACATTTGGAGGAACAAAAGCAAGAAAGTCCTGTCATGTGAATACTTGCTAACATGAAATCTGTAGTGAAAGTAATCAAATAAGAGTCTTTTTTTTCTGAAAAAAAAAAGGAAGAAAGAAAAAAGGTTAAGCCATGTGGCAGTGGTGCATGCCTTTAATCCCAGCACTCGGGTGTAGCTGGAGTTTTCTCCAATCCTGCCTGGGTCCACAGCCGCTCAGACCCAAATAAACACACAGAGACTTATATTACTTATAAACTGTATGGCCATGGCAGGCTTCTTGCTATCTAGTTCTTATATCTTAAATTAATCCATTTTTATTAATCTATAAGTTGCCATGTGGCTTGTAGCTTACTGGTACTTTTACGTCTTGTTTTCTCTGTGTCTGGCTGGCGACTCCTGACTCAGCCTTCCTGTTCCCAGAATTCTCCTCTCTCTTTGTCCCACCTATACTATACTTCCTGCCTGGCTACTGGCCAATCAGCACTTTATTTATTAACCAATCAGAGCAATACATTCACAGCACACAGAGCGATATCCACAGCACTCGGGAGGCAGAGCCAGGCAGACAGGTGGATCTCTGTGAGTTTGAGGTCAACCTGGTCTACAGAGCGAGATCCAGAACCAAAACTACATGGAGAAACACTGTCTCAAAAAACAACACAAAACAAAAGGTTAAGATGGTAAAACAAGGAATTCAAGATTTTGCCGTATTTTCTCTGAGGAAAAGAAAGTTTATATTCTGGAGAAGACCAACATCAATAAAACATCATATGTAATGTGGATTATAGGAGAAATAATAAGCTTAGGCTTAAGCCATGATTTTGATCCTTCACTGGAAATTCATTCTAAAGATATTTACTGAAGCATATCTATTTTTGAACAAATGCTTTTATATTCTAGGTATAAATGATAAAGATTGCAAAAATAATAAATACAGTTCCCATTCTAGTGAAACTGTGGAGGAGGCACATTTG
>NC_081427.1:47870597-47916722 GCF_949786415.1 Peromyscus eremicus
AAGGGGTACTTAAGGGAGCAGAAATGACCCAGACAGCTGCATCACCAAAGCCCGTCTCAGTGACAGCTCACAAAGCTGGGAACATAGAACATGCTGCACAGCCAGCAGGCAACTCAGCAGGGTGTCCCTTCCAAGTGGCTCAGTTAATCTAAACCTCTTCCAGGCAGTTTGGCTGTTTTTTGCTTATTCCAGGCAGCTAGTCTGGTTCCAGAGTTGCCTTTGCAGCTTGGCTCATCTGAGAGTGATTCTCAGTGGTCTTCATTGTTTTCTCTTGGGAGGTAGGGGCCTAGTGAATCTGGTTGGTTTCAGGGACTTCCTGAAGCTGTTTTGAGTTGCTTACCTTCTGTCTTAAGAAACTTCCCTGCAGGATGGTGTGCTTCAATATCAGAGGAAACTGCAATACAATAGTACTCTCCTTATATGCTTGCATTAAAACTAAATTAAAATGGGCATGTGGAAAAGATAATTTGTCCCTGATTTTTGCTTTCTTTTTATAGTATCAATTTTAATAATATGAGATCAGTTACTATTTACATGTAACCAGTACATTAAATTCTCAAAGATAGGCTGAATATTTCTTTTGCCTTTTAAATTTCATTCTGAGCCATTTTAAGAAATGTTTGTATATTAGATTTCAAAAGTAAATTCATTTTTAAATGAAGATATTCCTGTTACAAGCATCAAGAATTAGTCTGGTTGGGCTGGAGAGATGGCTCAGAGGTTAAGAGCACTGAATGCTCTTCCAGAGGTCCGGAGTTCAATTCCCAGCACCCACATGGTGGCTCACAACCATCTGCAATGAGATCTGGCGCCCTCTTCTGTATACATAATAAATAAATAAATCTTTTTAAAAAAAAAAAAAGAATTAGTCTGGCACCTTAGTGTTGGAGTTATCGTCTGCAGATGCCAGTGATTAGTGTTGTGTTGTTGATGATTCAAATTTGTACCTCATCAGAATGAAAAGTATAGGATGCTATATGCCATGATTCTGGGGGTTTGTTTGTGAATGGACAAAACCATAATTATTAGACCTGGTAATTACCAGTTCTCCTTGGTTGATGTTATCTACAGATGTCAAATTCTACAGGGCATAGTATAGCATATCTGTAGTCCTAGCACATGAAAGGCAGAGGCAGGAGGATTTCAAGTTTGAGGCCAACCTGAGCTTTATAATCCTGTAACAAAACAAGATATCAAGTTTTCCTATGTAACTATGCCTTTCATATGGTATCCCAAACCCCTTTTCTTTTTTCTGGCATGTTCTGTACATTTCTTTGTTGTTCTTGTTTGCGCAACAGTTATCTTCACTGTCATCCCCACTGCCTCTCTTCTTCCTCACTGAGCTCAAGCTGAGCCATGAATGCCTTTCTCTGACTATTTGTCTATGTCATCAAAGTACAAATCACACTGCAGTATGATCATGTATTTCCCTCTACTTACAAAATGTTTATTTTATGTAATTCCTTTAACAACTATGCTATATAGCCATTATTTCTATTTTGTAGCTGTCAGTACTCAGGGAACTTCTTTTTGTTTGTTTGCTTTTGTTTTTGTTTTTCTGAGACGGGGTTTCTCTGTGTTGCTTTGGTGCCTTTCCTGGAACTCACTCTGTAGCCCAGGCTGGCCTCGAACTCACAGATCCGAGTGCTGGGATTAAAGGCGTGTGCCACCACCGCCCAGCCTCAGGGGACTTCTAATTAGGAGATGGTGGGATGAGAACTGGGGGTACAGGCTTTATAGTTTCTTAGGCCTCTGGGATGATTGTGAGTGATGCAGAAGTCTTCCAAGGCCACGCCATTGGTGATGCATTGGAGAAGTTTCACTGGGTGGAAGTCTGTGTTCAGTGCTCTTGGCCTGTTTGCTAAGGTCCAGCAACTCTGGAGAAAGAAGATGGGAGGATGGAGTTGTCTTGTATTTTTGTTGAAATGATGTTTCTGGTAATAAAGTAAGTTTCGCTTATAATTACTTTGAGGTGAACTAAGAAATTAGTTTGAAATTTTTCTGTTAGGTAAAATTAAATGTTCAAAGCTTGTCTTCCTTCTGCTGCTTTGTGTTTCCAAAGGAAAAAAATAGTATGCTTAAATTCTACTGTGTACTGTGAACTTACATTCCAGAATCACTTTGTGTTTGCTCTAAGACTGAAATGGGAAAGGATTCCATCAAGATAACCCTGGTTTCCTCTTTCCTGAACCTGAGAAACTCCCAACCACTGAGAAAGAATGAAGCCTTTCACTCCACCAAGGAGGTTACAAGCCGCCATTCTTTCTCAATGAGAATTGCCATGCCAATGCTGTGCTACTGTAGCCCTCCAAACCGACCTTGTTCTGGAGGGGAGGGCTGCTGGGATAACATCCTGCCACGTATCTATATATCCTGGCGTGCCCATTTTCTCTCCAGTTATCTACTGGATACCTCTCTGCAGAGCTCTCTAGTTTCTCAGCCCTTGGCCAGGGTTCTTTATCTCCCGCACCTCACGCCCCCGCCACCCTGCATTTTGTGACTTTCCTATTTCCTCATATCAGTGCCTCCAAAGCACTCGGGCTTCACTTCTGACTTCCCTCTGCGCTGTCAATCACTGCACGGTGTTGTTTGTTATTTGTATTTAATAATTTTTTATTTTATATGCATTGGTGTTTCACCTGCATGTATGTCTGTGTGAGGGTGTCAGATCTCCTGGAACTGGAGTTACAGTCAGTTTTGAGCTGCTATGTGGATGTTGGGAATTGAACCTGGGTCCTTTGGAAGAACAGCCAGTGTTCTTAACCATTGAACCATCTCTCCAGCCCCCAGTCTCAAGCTTTCGTTGAAAAAGTTTTTGAAATAATTTTTCCCCCTTTTGTTATAATTTGCTATTACCCTTGTTGAGGCCTTCTGTATTTCTGGCCTGGGCTGCTGCCCTCTATCCGTGGGTCTGCCATCTCCCTCTTCCTTCTATTCCTGGCTACCAGAGTCACCTTCGAGAAGCTGAAAGTTGTCATAACCATGGCTTCCTTGACTCTCCACCAACCCACTTCTTCCTAAACTTTATTTCAGATTAAATCACTTGAGATAAGCTTTTTTTTTTTTTTTTTCCCCCTCAGATCCATGAAGTCAGAATTTTTTTGTAAGAGGCTTGATAAAACTATCCCCACTGAATTCTCTGGAGTCCACAGCAGAGAAATACTAGGATCACCACAGTGGGGACTCTATGTGGGTCTCTGTTTGCAGTTTTCCTGCTTGAAGTGTCCCGTTCCACATCTAGATGCTAGAGATAGATTTATTTTCAACCCAGAATACTACCTTTTCTAAATGGTTTTTCCAGTGTTTGTGGATCTGTTCTGGGTCTAACCTAATGTCTGCTGTTCATGTTACCCTGCATTTCTTTGCAAAGGAGCTTTTTTGTTTTATTATAAAGGGAGCCTGTGATTGTACTCTAAGTAGATCATTCCAGTCCTATACTCTATATTCTTTGCTTTAATGGCTGCATGAAGTTCTGGGCTGTGAGCTCCTTGAAGGTAGATTCTGTTCATCTCTGAATCAATAGGAGAGTAGCAGTGGCTTAGATTCAATGTCATTGAAATCATACAAATTCATTGAGACCTCACTTCCCACTGGCACTGTGTGATCTTGAATGATAGCTCTTGCTTTCAGGTTTTCTTTGTGTAACATAAAAGTAAGATTTGCCTGGTAGGGTTCTGAATAAAGATACTTTGATACATTAAACAATCCTGAAAGATGCCATTGAAGGTTGTGTCTTTAATTAGAACAGTACCTTTTATGTTGTAATTGGTATTTTATTCTTGGTCTTAAAAAGCTGAACGATTTGTATGATCACAGTTATTATATAGAAGCTGCTACCCTCTTGTCTGAGCAGTATGGAGAGCTGCTGAGAAACCTTACCATGGGCTGGACAGAAGTGGCCAGTGTCCTTTCTAAGAGGCAGCCTGAGCAAGCTTGGGGTACATGTGTCTCCTCCACCTAGTGACTAGCAGCTTGTTCCAGCCCATTTATCTGTTTCCATCTACTATGCAATAGACCAGTGGATAGTTATGTCTAAAAGACAAAACATCAAAATTAGTTTGAAATTCACTGACTTACAGGACAGAAATCCTCTAAGATCTGGATAAAAGCTGAATCTAATTTTATTTGTGTTTATTTAGTTAATGTACAGTTGTTCAGACCATTGAGCTTATTTCCAATGCATTTTCCTTTTGCGGTAAATGATACCATAAGAAAAAGGAATAGACTGAATATTAGACATGCTTTTAAAATTTAGTCTCATTTCTAAGTGTCGAAATAGCTAGAGCCAAAGCCAAGAGAATCCTTTAGTGCAGAACGATGGGAAGTTTCAGTGCTTGCATGAAATTAAATATTTCTAAAAGGCTTAAAAATAATTGTTCCATTATTCACTTGCTTATCAGGTTTCCCTTTTCAGCAACTCCACAGTGGTAAGCGTTATTCCAGAGCTAGATTGTGAGTTAATAATTGTTCCGGTCTCAACTGAGGCATTACTGTATGTGAGAGAAGAAACCTGAGTCCCCTCTGGTTTGTGGATTATCAGTGTGAGATTACACACGCTCTTCACCTCACTCCTTTATTCATGACAAGGTGTCTCTCCCACGTGGATTAGCTTTTCTTTATTTATTTCAGTATCTATGTACTACCTGATGAAAACCTCTTTGAAATCATAGGATTTTATAGCTCCAAGGGATCTAGTCTAACTTCCTTTCTTTATAGCCGAGGAAAACGAGACCCTAGCTAAGTGACTTGCCAGACTCACCTGTTTCCTTTTGGATAGGATTGCATGATGGAAGGATGCCGTAATAACCATATCTCGGGCTCAGAAAAGCACTCTGTTGACTTTCCCATGGTGTTCCTGTGGGCCCGTTGAGAAATCTAATCTGCGAGATAACACTGTCAGGTGGATTCGTAGATTAGCTAATTGAGTACTTTTGCCCAGAGGGTGCTGTCTTGTCAATCTGTGACTGATATTTTTTTTTTGTTTTCTTTTTTTTTTTTAACTCTTAAGTTGAAACGTAAGAGTATTTGTAAATTCTGTATATTAGTTCAGTAAGTCCAAAATATGTAGGGCAAGACAGAATAGTTGGTATATCTTAAACTGCAGCCTGGACACTCAGGGGTGGTTTTTATGTTGCTTTTCATTCTGGGAATTCTTACCCACAGTTGCTCTTAAGGTCTCCAGTTGCTTAGATGAGGCCTACTCACCTTATGGAAGATAATCCCAAAGACTGCTGATCTAAGTTCATCACATCTACAGAAAATACAACATCTAGACCAATGTTGCCTGTAACACTGGGCATCATGGCCTGGAGAGGTCACCGTATGAATACCATCACACAGTCAGAGGCAGAGCCCAGACATCCTGGCTTGTGGACCCGTGTTGTCCCTCTCCGTCAGCATGCCTTCCAGCTCTTCCGGCCTTCTTCTTCCTTCCTGAACTCTGTTTTGCTGCTATGCTGTGTTTCTGCTATTTTGCTGCCTCTTTCTTTTTTGGTATGAAGTTCCAGGTCCACCCGACTTGGTGTTCATTTTTAGATATGCTAGCAATCAGCTTTGACTTTCTTGTGAAGCTCCTTATGTGGAGTTCACTAAGTATATTTAGTCTTATTTTCAGCATCTCAACCCTTTAGCCAAATAAAGACCTTAAAATAGGTCACTCAGGAGGAATTAGCATTAAAGCGAGAGTCAGACTACTTGTCCCAGCCTCTGAGACTCTTCTAACTTTTCCATTCTTCCTAGTTACGTTCTCTGCGTCGGCAGTTTGCTGTAGTGGGACTGGTGTGTGTTTAAAGTCTGCTTTTGAGCCTCCATCTCCATGCTAACTCAGTTTGAAAAGTTAATGAAAATCTAGAGTGGCAATAACTAGTCAGCTTACTTTACAAGTTCTTCCTGTTTTCAGGGCGTATTTTAAGTCACTGTGAAACAAGTTTATTTTTTTAAGCTGTTTAAAGTGAGTTTCCATTTGAGAGCTCAACACGAACTTCTTTTCTTTTTCTTTCTTTTAGTTTTTGGGTTTTTTTGTTTGTTTGTTTGTTTTTGGTTTTTTCTTTTCCTTTTTTTAGTTCTTTTCAGACACAGGGTCTTGCTAAGTAGCCCTGGCTAGCCTCAAATATGCAATCTTCCTATTTTATTCTCCTGAAGGTTGGGATTACAGCATGCCACACTGTACTTGGGAAGAACTTGCTTTTGTTAAAGTAATTCTTTTAAATTGGCAAATAAAGTTATATATTATATATATATATATATATATATAGTGTACAATATAGTGTTTTTAAATATGTAGAATGTCTGAGTTTTATATATATATTACATTTATATAATATTTTAAGACAGTAGAATGTCTGAGTTAAGCTAATTAACATACACCCATCTCACATACCACGTACATGCTGTGGTAAGAACATTTAAAATCTTTCTCTGGGGCTGGAGAGACAGCTCAGTGGTTAAGAGCACTGTTCCAAAGACCCAGGTTTGGTTCCCAGCGCCCACATGGCAATTCAAAACTGTCTGTAACTCTAGTTCCAGGTGACCCATTCTGACTTTGAGATCACCAGGCATGAATGTGCTGTACATACATATAAACGGGCAAAACATCCATACACATAAAATAAATAATTAAAAATAAATAAAAATAAAATCTCTGTGATTTTTCAGGAGTACAAGAATTCACTTTTATTAATTAACATTACAAATTTTGTACATGCAGTTAATTTTCTTCTGTGAAATAGATAAGGCTGTTATTGGATTTTGTCGCTAAGTGTTCTGAGATCTTATAAAGTTTATTGCTTCCACAATAAGTTTTGAGCTAGAAATTATAAGATTGTGGGGTGTTAGATTTGAAATTCAGTTGACCAGACCACCATCTTGTGCTGGTGTTGCCGCTTTGAGATGGGGCCTCAGGGTGCTGCCTCGGTGGGCCTTTGCCTCCAGGGCTGCAGCCGCTCTCGTGCTCAGCCTGAGTAGCTGGCACCGAGCCCAGGCAGGTTTCACTTTGGGCAGCACCTGTGGTACTGTCCCATGCCTTTCTCCTGTGCCCTCTTGTGTTTGTGAACAGCTTTTCCAGTCTCCTAGTCAGACAAGGGCGTTGGTGGGCAGTCGGCTGACGTTTTGCCCCTTCATCACTCCTGGGCTTCAGAGGGGGCTGTGGAGTTGCAAGTGTGGACTGAGGACATAGTTGAAAACCACAGACGAAAGTGTAAATTCACTTTTCTTGTTTCATGGTTAATAACTAGACTATTGACCTTTCTTCAGAACTGGACTTGAGTTGCCAATGTGAAATTTGATTTCCACTGAATTACAGGAAGTAAGATGTATCCCTAATAAAAATGCTCTCCACCTCATGCTGATACATCTGCTGACCAATAAAGATGCAAGATCAGAGTGCTTCTAACACTGTTTCTAGTGGTTTAGTAAGGCAAATTAAAATAGATGATACAGAAAATCAAAACAGCAAAAGATGCCATGGTATTTGGAAAAACGCAGACTTCTAAACTCTTTAAAGTCATAGTTATGGTTACTGATGATTTCAAAACCTTTGGTGATGGATGGTATGTTATGTCCTTCATGAAAATGTGCTCTTGTGCTCAGGATATAGCTTCAGAGAGCACTTGGCTAAGTACAGTGAGGACCTGGGTTTGATCCAGAACTGACACCCCACGGACCAGAAGGATGTTTTGTGGGCATCCTCAGTCTTTGAACAGCACTAGTAGTCTGGGCACTAACCCACTCGTGCCTGCACACAGACAGACAAGAAGAAGAGTTCTTCACCACACCTGCTGCTGCTGTCTCCTCGCTGTTCTGTGCACTCACTCTCCATTGCACGGTTGCTATAGAAGATGGTGCTAAAGCTCTCTTCAGTGTTTGAAGTTTACAAAGGACCAAGTCATAAGCTATGCATCTCTGGGAGATTTGTGGAAATCTGACTCTTTGAAAAAGGAACTGTTCTGGGAGTTGGAAACTCTGCACTGTGTGTAGACACTTTTAGCAATAAAGCACAGGCTGAGAATGCAAAATAATAATAATAATAATAATAATAATAATAATAAAATAATATCCTTAAACTATATTTATTTTACTTGATTTAATCTTTAAAGCATAGAGAAGCCCATGTTAATACAGAAATGTTTAAATCTTTGATTATTTGTCATGGAAGCATATTTTTAAAGGTATATGCCCATCTTAGAGTAATGCTATTACATTTAAGGGTCTGTTCACAAGTTAATCAGTGAAAACAGAAGGCCAGTTTAGAAGATTCCCACCATGCAGTAGGAAATATATAGGCTAGGGTTTGCAGTGCTTGTGTCTATGGGGACCTAAAGGACATAGAAATGGATCCATTTAAATTCTTGGTGTATTAATTTAAATACTGATCCTCTTCCACTGACTAGCTTTGTGACACCTAATTAATAGCTTAATCTCGAACAGTCTGTAAAATGCGGCTGTGTGCTACATTGTGTGTTTCCATTAGACAAGGAGAGTGAGGGGTAGAAGTGCAGTGTGGAGCTCTATGACTGGCACCAAGTACACACTTAATAAGTTAATAAACAATAACAATAGTAATACTTACAGCTCTACTTCTGCTAGTAACTTTTTATAGTAATGATTTCTCGTCTGTTTCCCTATAAAAGTGTTGTTATTGAGAAGGGGAACTTTGAAACTAAAGCACTTACTTTGCTGTTTGGTCCCTGGTGGATGTTCTCATGCCTGAGATGCTCTTCTGAGTGTCTGTCTTCTGTTTGTTAAATAGCAACCTCAGGCGATTGCTTGGGGATGATGTGTAAAAGTCATCTTGTGCAGCGTAGACTGTATATTGAAGGATAGTAGTGGGCACTTATCTCAGTTTATTCTTGGGCTCTACCTTGCAAGTTTTTATGTATGGGTTGTAGGAATTAATCAGTTGTATATAAATCATAAGCACTCAGAGCTGTCAAACCACAGTGCTTTTAACAATGTCACGTTTTGTTGGGAAAGATGATCTTAAAAAAGTATTGTTGAGTCATGAGTAGTGCTGCATGCCTGTAATCCCAGCACACTTTGAGTCAGAAAGATTATGAATTCTAGGTCAATCTGGGCTACATAGAGAACTCAAGGCTATCTTAGGCTAGAACTAGATGATAGAACTGTATCTAAAAAAACAAATAAAAATTAATAATTTAAACAACTAAATAAAAGTCCCATTTTCAGTCAGTAAAAGTATTCTTATTTCTAAAGCTTTGGTTATAATGAACTTTCCAGACACATGTCTTTTGCTAATCATACTGTGTCCTTACTAAATTTCATGTATATTTGTTAATTTTCTTTTTTGGAAGACTTTAGTTTCCCTCTCTCAACTCTGTTGTGTGTTCTTTCCCAGAGCATGAAGGGGAGAAGTAAAAGCAGCCATGACCTGCTCAAGGACGATCCGCACCTCAGCTCTGTCCCCGCTGTGGAAAGGTCAGTGCAGTTACCAGTCAGTGCTGGAACCTGACTTCCTGCTTTTAGGCTTCATCTCATTCTCCTGCTGTCTTTGTTAGCAAGCAGAGCCTCCACAGTACATTTCTTAAGTCTAGCCAAAACAACAGTACATTTTGATAAGTGTTAGGCTAGTCTGAATACTAGAAGCTTGTAATAATTTCATGTTGCATTGCTAACTGTCTTAGGGGCATTTTTGTTTGGGGATAACGAGTAAGCACGAGAGTGCAAGGTTACTGGAAGAAGTGACCACATTCAGGGCCAGTTTACTGTGTGTACATTCTTACAACTGTCGGAGTTGACAGAGACCTGCCTTAATTGTCTTTGTTGCTTCTGTTTGAGAGGTGGGATGTTAATTAGTGTTAAATGTATTAATTACATATGATATATGGGCCATTGTCTCAGACAAGGATAAAATACTGTTGTACTGAGGTTAGCTCATCTTCAAAAATTCTGTTTCAAAATAATGTTTTCTTGGTATCCTTTAATTTGTAGGATTTGGTCTCTTTATAGCCAGAACCTTTTAAGCTATAGAAAAATCATTTTGTGTAAATGGAACAGCGTGATGGTGGATGTTTATATTTGAAAAAAAAAAAATCCAGAGAATTCTCTTATCTGCTAATGGAGCGTGTCTCTTCCTCTGTTTATAAAAGGTGACTCCTTTGGAGCATGTTCCCATCTGTGGTACAGTGCCGTTCTGAGAGTGCTATGGTGGAAAAACAAAACAGAACGTTAATTCTAGCAAACTAGTTATAAATTCCAGTCTACACTTTATATAAATGAATACTTCAATTAGTTTCACTTTGAAGCTAAAATGTATTTGTTTTACTTATTTTTGTAGTGAAAAAGATGATGCAACAGGAGATTTAGAAGATGTGAGTATTCATTTTAGTACAAATATAGCTTGAACAATTTATAGATAGGTCAAAGTTTTACAAGCAAATTACGTTTTCTTTAAAAACATATAAATATATGCAATTTTTAAAATGAAAATAATTTCTTTTGCTATTAGAATATTTACTTCCAAATAGATTTGCATATTTCCCCACAGAATTGCAGTCTTATATGTGAATTTCTGTCCTGCCTTTTCTCTCTGTCACATAACATTGTATGAATACTCTACATTCAAATGTTATGATTTTATTATGTTAAAAGTTTAAATTTGATGAATGAGCATCCTTTATACTATTTGGGAAGTGCATAGAGGAGTTCTTTATAATAGTATATTCCTTTTTATACATTTATATGAGAAGATTCTCTTTTAAGATTGTATCTTTATTACTAGCTAACAATGATAAAAAGCAGAAGGAAAGACCTGTGAGATGGCTCAGTAGGTAAAGGTGCTTGCTGTGGAGTCTGAGGACAGAAGCTCAAGCTATGGCACGTGTGCATCTACACACACACACACACACACACACACACACACACACACACACAGAAAAAACTAAAATAAACCAAAGGAAAATTTTCTTGTATTATGTGAATGATACACTTTTTCAGATTATATAAATACCATGTTAGGATAAAACTTATTAAAACGTACATTGCATAATTCAAAAGAAAATATGTAATTTAGCATGTAAAGAGATTTATGTATTCCACAGTCTGAAAGGGGGTTCTTTGATTAGCTGTAGCAGAGAGAATGACTTTGTGAGGAAAACGTTCCTGGGAGAGAAGAAACTTGGATCTTGTAGGAGACTAGACACTAACTCAGTCATAGAAGGGAGGTGGGAAAGGTGGAGGGTACAGCATCTCTAAAACTAAGCAGAGATTATACCTTGTTCAGGAAATGCTAGCTGAGCTTTCAGGTTTGAAGAAACTTGCTGTGTGGAGAGATGAGAAGCCGGAATAGAAAAGGAACCACCAGTGCCAGTGTCCTGAGTAGGAGAGTTTGGTATATTCCAGGAGCTGACAGCAGCAGGCCACGACGACCAGTGTAGTGACGAGGAGGGTGGGGTGGGAAATGAGGGGCTGGCATGCTTGCACAGTGTCATAACCATGCTAAGGAGTTTGGGTTTCGTCTGCAAGGTCATGAATAACAGTGGAAGGGTCTTGGTTCAAAGGAAGGGTGCTGCAGTCAGCTTTGCATTTGAGAAATCATCACTGGCAGTCTTACAGAGGACACGTGAGCGGAAGCAGGCCAGGGTACAGGGAGCCATGGAAAAGCTGCTGAAGGAGGAATGCTTGAGGAGGGAGATGAGGAAGGACTCTGAGATTACCACAAGTGTCTGGCTTGGCCTTGTTAGCAAGGTACCAAAGACAGAACAGGCTTGAGGCTGGGTGGTAGATGAAAATTAATGAACAATTTGTATATTTTTTGAGATGAGGTATCTTAAAGATATCTGATTACAATATTATGGGCTAGAAAATATGAGTTTGCTCTTAAGTTTATGGGTGGGGTGAGGACACTTAAGGACAGTATTTGGTCTCTAGCCTGTTTTAGGACCCAAAGCCTTTTAATCTGTGGGTCCTTTCCCCAGAAAGTGTCCTATACTCACAAACAGAATCTTATGACTTGGCAAGAGATTTGTTTTATTTCTGCTGAGGCCCAGACATGACAGGTCTGTGTCAGTGTTTAAGGATAACTTATCCACTTTGCTGAATACATGCAGTTTTTATCCACAGAGATTTGGGGTTTAATCAGTCTGCAGCAAGACTTGGGACTATATGTAATCAAGCAATAATTTGATTGATTCTGTACTAATACCTTCCACATATGAAAATCAATATAAGTATATACATATGTGGGTATTTTTCTTTCTTTTTTGGTTTTTCGAGACAGGGTTTCTCTGTGTAGTTTTGGTGTCTGTCCTGGATCTCTCTCTGTAGACCAGGCTGGCCTCGAACTCACAGAGATCCACCTGGCTCTGTCTCCCGAGTGCTGGGATTAAAGGCGTGTGCCACTGCTGCTTGGGTTGTTTTATTTTTTGAGACAGGATCTCACTATATCGTCCTGGCTGACCTGGAACTTGGTCTGTAGGTCAAGCTGGCTTTCAACTCTTAGAAAAGGGACTACCTCTGACTCTGCTTCCCCAGTGCTAGGATTAAGGGCATGTGCCATTATACCTGGGTGGATTTTATCTTTAATAACGACATGGGGAGTCAGAGAACCAGACTTTGAAAAACACTGCTGTGGGGGTTCATAATCCTCAAGTCAGGAATCCTGTCTCACTGTGGCTTGGCAGGCCAAAGAGTCACAAGAGATTAAAAAACCCCTTTGTGTAGTTTCTTCTTTCTCTCCCTTCTCTCTCCTCTTTAGTAATGCTGGGAGCTAATAGGCAAATAGACCAGACTTAGCTCTCATGGAGTATTTTCCTGAATTGTCTGAGAAACAAAAACACATGTAAATAATATGTGCTGTAGAAATCAGGAGAAAAGAAGAATATGAGGTGGGAAGGTTTTGTTTTGGTTTGTTTTCTCTCTGTTACTAGTATGGTCAAGAGAGAGGAAAAAGGAGACATTCAGTTATCTAGAATAAGAGCATCTCAGGCTAAAGAGAATGACTCTAAGGAGATTATGTCAGGGAGAAGGTAGACAGCCTCGGGTGAGCTGGGGACTCATTGTAAAGCTTTCAGAGGAGCAGTGACTGCTGTGTCTTAATTAGGAGCCTAAGGGAGTTTGGTTTGGTTTGGTTTGGCTATGGTACAGGGCACTCTGATGAGTTTTGCCCCAAGGTGCTTAAGCATCTGCAGTGCCCCCTTCTCTTTGAATGAATTCCTGGTTGATGTTATGCTGGCCAACTATCTCCAGAACCACATATCCTACTGGGATAAGGATAAGACTATGTAGACACAAGACCCTGGGTGAGATAGAGGAAGTGCTATACAGAAGAGCTGCTATAAAGTGAGCCCATTATCCATCTTGGGATCCCATTGTGTGTTTTTAACCTAGAGCAGAATGCAGGGGTTATCCCAATGGGAGAACAGTCTTCAAGCTCTTACTAGTTCAAATCTAAACAAAGCTGGCCTGGAACCCAGCAAGCATCTAGGATGAGTCTCTGGAAGTGCAAGGGGAAACCGAATGCCTGGAAAATGCTCACTTGTAGTTTTTACAGGATGGAGAAGATGAAAGTGCAGAGCAGGATGAATCCATTGATGGCGATGAAAAGAACCTGATGAGAGAAAGAATTGCAAAAAGGTTAAAAAAAGACACAAGTGCAAATGTGAAGTCAGCTGGAGAGGGAGAAGGAGAAAAAAAGCCAGCCAGCCGCAGGTGAGTCGACCACTATGCTTTGGGCATCCATACTTCTGTCTTTATACTTCTCTTCACCTGGGACTAAGTACTCCACTCACTAATTTTTAAACTCAAAATGGCATAATGTTTGTTTATTGTTAGGTTGTGGAAAATCAGCCCCTTTTGGGGCCTAAAAAAAAAGAGAGACCAGAATTCAAGTAACTTTAATGTACAGTAAATAGTATATTAACTGTTTGTACAAAATTGTGTTTTCTCAATAGTAATGAGAACTTTGAGTGATTTGTATGAGAAAGACATTCTCAAAAACTTTAACTGAGTAAAAATTGTCCAAACTGGTGAATAAAGTGGCCTGAAACCATCCTTAGACAGCTTTTCAAGTCTGATTGGCTAAAAACCACTTGCCTCTCTGATCATTGACATTATAAAATAAATTGCAGTAAATGCTGGAAGTACTGTCTGGTGTTAAAAGTTTGTTGGATTTTGTGACTTAATGCTTTCCTTTTTTGAAATTCAGCTCAATTAAAACCCCCTCCCTTCCTATATGATTCTTTATTGCAACTCTAAAATATATACATCTTAAATATCACTGCTTTACAAAGTCATGGGATGTCTTTTCTTCAGTTGATCTATGCAATACAATAGAAGTACATAAAAATAACTTGTGTGTGTGTTTCCCAGCCTCATGTGGGAAACTTTAAGATCAAGGCATTTCCTTTGCAGAGGTCCCTCAATATTTGCTTTGTTTAACTAGAAATAAAAGTGATCCCCAGAAATGTCTACTGATGACATAATTTTTGTGGTCAGAAATAAAATTTAGAGCCCGGGATGGTGGCACACACCTTTAATCCCAGCACTCTGGAGGCAGAGGCCGGCAGATATCTGAGTTCAAGGCTAGCCTGGTCTACAGAGCAAGTTCCAGGACAGTCAGGGCTACACAGAGAAACCCTATCTAGAGAAACAAAAACAAAGAAAAAAGAAAATTGATGAAAGTTCTGACTTAAAAAATTCCTATTGGTCACGATTTTAGAAGCTCCGAAGTCAAAGATAGGACTGCTAATAAATTTGATTTTTTTCATATGGTGGAGACCTATGATGTCTCTTTTTCAAACAATGCTGATTTCATCATAGAGTCTAAATTACCTCCCCAGAGCTTAGTCACCGCATAGCATCATGTTGGAGGGCCATTGACATTTGGTTAGGAGAGAAGAGACTGAAAGATGAGTTAGGAGGCTTCTGTCAGTGTCAGTGCCTGAGAGCTGGTGACTGCCTGAAATAGTTACTTTAAAGCAGTGGTTCTCAACCTTTGGGGCAACCCCTTGGGGTCCAATGGCCCTTTCAGAGGGTTTGCTTATGACTACTGGAAAACACAGATTATTTACATTACAATTCATAACAGTAGCAAAATTACAGTTACGAAGTAGCAACAAAATAATTTTATGATTAGGGGTCACCATGACATGAGGAACTGTATTGAAAGGTCACAGCATTAGGACAGTTGAGAACCACTGCTAAAGGGTGTAAAGAGTGATGTGATATTTGAATCAGAGGCACTGTTGATCTTGTCATTTTGTCTTGTTCTTATGATGATTTCTTACGTAGTCACAACCTAGAAAATATCTAGTTATCTTATCAGTTTCCGGTTTTTATAAATGAGTATAATTTGCATATTTTAAATCATAGAATATTAAGTTTATGAGTATTTTGTACATTTACTGTATTAGGAGAAGAACCTTTATTAAAATACTTGCCAGTCTACCAAGGAAGTCAATTTAGGAAAATTAATTCTCTAAAAGTGGTCTTAAAATTTTAAGTAGAAGGAGAAAACTGATGCTGGCAAGTTGTCCTCTGATTTCCACATTTGTGGAGGTCATTTTAAATAAATACACTTACTTTTTAAAGCTTTGGGGAAATATAAGCATTATGAATACTAATTGATTTTATCTTTTAAGTATAGCAATTGGTATATGTTCCTAGAAAACATGAAGCAAATAACTATTTCTCTGTTCACTCAAATGTTTTCAATCCACATCCTTTAGCCATGCCTCAAAAGCTAACCAGAATTCTTGTTATAGGGTCATAGAAACCTTAAACTCCCATTTACTCTCATGTGCACCCAAGGCTGGATAACAGTTTAAGATGCACATGCCAACCCTGGTTGACAGTTAAGGTAGTACCTTTTTATCTTTTGGAGATGGAAATCTTAGCTGAAAGCTTAACTGTAAGGAATCCTTCTTTGCCTGTAGGTGGCACTCAGTGGCTACAAGTTCATCATGTAAAAACCAGACTGAGTATTCTGCCCTGCTTATTTATTTCTAGCCTTTGTGTTCTGCTTCAAAATAAATAGCTAGACACTAAAATCAGACGGAACAAGTAGACTAGTCAAATATCATTTGTTGTGGTGATTGCAGTCATTATGAAACCACTGTCTTTTATTGTGTAATTTCTTAATTTTTAACATGTAAAAATTCAATCATAGTTCCAAGTGGTTAGACACAAATATTAAAGTCAAAGATGAAGACCTTGTGAATTAGGCTTCAAATTATGAGATATGTTATTATAAAGTAATAAGCGATATATTAATAACTCCTGAGGCCTAGATGAACACTTAAATTTCATGTAACTAACTTTAATCCCTCCTATCTTCCTCTGTTGAATTTGCAGTATGTGACTGTGATGTCTCATGGAACTTTGAATTATTTTCCCCTCTAGGATTTCTAGACTTCTCAAAAAAAAGTTTAAGTCTCAGACTTGAGTGTTATCACACACATGTTCTGCTTTTGATTGAAAGTCACATTTAAAAGTATAAATTTTCCATGGTACATGAATTTTGTTTTCTTCCTTTTGCAAATTAAAAAAGGTGGCTTGATAATTAAATTTCTAAACAGTAAAAATAACACACTTTAAAAATGATGGTACAGCCGGGCGGTGGTGGCGCATGCCTTTAATCCCAGCACTCGGGAGGCAGAGCCAGGCGGATCTCTATGAGTTCGAGGCCAGCCTGGGCTACCAAGTGAGTCCCAGGAAAGGCGCAAAGCTGCACAGAGAAACCCTGTCTCGGAAAAACAAAAAACAAAAAACAACAACAAAAAAAAATGATGGTACAAATTTTAAAGGATAGTAAAATTTAAAAGATCAAAGCACGTGGGCCTTCCAGCCAGTTAACTTAAAGCCTTAGAACCATCATCTACCGTCTCCTCAGACCTTTACAGGCAATGAATGGAACTGAGCAGTCGGAGGATACAGTTTGCCTTTGCTTTCTCTTGTCTTGTGGTGTGGACTGAAGCAAGGAGTGGAAAAGACATAAAGAAATAGAAACGCATGGCTTCAATTCTGGATAATTGGTCTACACATAATACTTGCAATAATTTATTTAGTCTGGAGTAATAGTGATCTAAATATATTTTCAGGAAATGTTTTGGCTGAACGCTGTGTACTAGGCTCCGGAAACCTGAAAATACAAGAGAAATGGTTTCTGTTTGCAGATGTTCATTGTCTAATTGGTGGTGTGTGGATGCATCTCCCGACGTTCAGGTGCAACAGCGCTGAGAGATGGAGGACTGAAGGAGTGATGATGATGATGATGATGATGATGATGATGATTATTGCACGAGGGCAATCACACTAGTTAATGTGATTACTCTAACAGTGGGTTAGTTATCTGAGCAATGGACTACTGATAAAAAGAGTTGACACACACAGAGAAGGCCCTCTCCAGCTGCATCTGGCTTAAACTTGACCTTCCTAGACTTAAGAATGAATTATTGAAAAATTAAGAATTGTAGAAAGTAAATATGGCAGGTTCTCTACCAGACATGCGTGCCAAGTGTTGTGGACAATGAGAAAGTGGTAGATATCTCAGAAAGACATCAAAGGCCAACTTGGTAAAAGCAAGAGAGGTGCAGAGGTGCTGGTCCATGCCTGCAGATCTGCCTGGGCTGCAGAGCATGTCAGATACCCCAGGGTTCCTATGTGTCACCCCGATTCTAGTAAGAGCAAGCATCTTTTGGAGCCCCTGTTTAAAGGCTAGCACTTGTGCATCAAGCTCAGTTCTTTAGATTAATGCTGCTGGGCTCCCCAAGCAGACTGGATGGTTTGTTTTACTGTCTTTACCTGTTATGGTTAAAATTGTGGAATAGTATCGGTTCTAATATAAACCATATTATACTTTAGTATTTCTGGCAAGTTTCCTTTATCATTCTGTTTGGAGCTTTATTGCAGGAATTTGGGATATTCTCAACAAAACTGTTTCTTGAACTGTTCGAAATAATATACCACTTTAAAAATGCCAAGTCAGTTCACTGAGAACTAGTTAATCCATATGCAAGGGGTCACCTTCAAACTAACCCCTCACTCTCCATAGACTTGAACTTAAGTGCTCCAGAAATATGACAGCTCTGCTGTTTTTAAAATTAGATTCCATATGGCAGACAGGAAGCTGTGAAATGCACATTGAGGGAAGAGCGTCCTGTCAAAACAGGCAAGAGGCATTTGCATGTCTTTAGAATATATTTATTTATATTACCCTTGAGAGTTGCAATCTATTGATCTTGCAACATCTGTTGTTTATGGGGAATAGGGTTGTACATCTGAAATGTATTATTGAAATTTTACAGGAAAATATTCTTTAAGTCATTCAGCATTTGATAAAGTATTTTCTACCCTGGAAAATGGATTTCCATTGAAGAACTTTGAACCACTGGTTGGTTTCTTCTTGTCCCCAGCTGCTCACTGTGAATTCACCTGCTCACTTAACAGGCAAGCACAGTTGCTGTAAGAAAGAAGAGAAGGGCCACCAGTGATTCAAATGTCTCTGTTTACACAAAGTCCGTAACATTGTACAAGGACCTGAGGGAAATTATGGCTAGTGATTCTGTCTAGGTCTGTCTTCTCCGTTCCCCGTTACTCTGCCCCAATTCTTGAGATTTTTGCCACCCTTCAGATAACTCCTGGATTTTCCATGTTCGTTGAGTATATTTAGGTTTCTCAAGCCAGGGAGTTGTTCTGGGTTTCGACAATTACTTATTGTACTGTTCCAGTATGGCTAGGCACTTTGCCAAGTATTTTTCCACCACAAGGAAACTGCAAGGTATACTTTGTGTCGTTATCCTTGTTTTGACAAATGAAACAAAGAAACCTAAATACTAGACTTCTAAAATGTGAAGTGTCTTGCCTTTTGTTCGCGGCTACATGGTAGCAAAGCCAGTCAGTACTCAGGTCATGATCTGCACCTCTTCCTCGCCTAGAGAATAGGATCTAGGCAGGTGTGCTCAGCTCAAGAGAGCCTGGCATGGGAGTTTTCTGGCAGGGAGCACCAAGTTCAGTGAAAAACATATTTCTGGAAGTAAGATGGAGAAGTGATTGAGGAAGACACCAGGACATTAACCTCTGGCCACCCACACAGTCCAGTACACTCAAATACATCACACACACACACACACACACACACACACACACGGTTAGATAAAGAGAGACAGAGACAGAGAGATGAATAAATAATTTGAGGCAATCCCCTCAGATAAATAAGTAAGTGTATGTATGTATAAATATAAAAATAGACAGGCAAAAATTTTCAATAGCTTGAAACAGCTTTTGTCTTCCTCTGGTGAAGAGCTCCGGGTCAGCGCCATATTGTCTTCATTGAAGACCTAGTGCAGCTTCTTTCTGGGATAACAACATGGCAGAGGGGAGAGTGATGATGGACTCATGCTAGCTCAGGTTTCTGCTGGAAGGCAGCATATCACTTGGTCATCTCAGAAGCTAAAGCAGGCACTGTGGTTAAGCCTGGTGTCCATTCAGTGAAATTTAGCCCCTTCACAGGCAGGAACAGGAAATATCTAGAACAGCCATGGAATCTACTGTAGTTTCTGCTTTGGTCAGGAATTCTAGGGATACCTGTGATTATGTAGTAAGTTTGATCATCATCTTTCTGCCGTTTTTGTCTTGCTCCAAAGCAGAGAAGTAACGAAGATTATATAGTCATCATTACTAGAATTTCAAAAGGGGTGTCAATTTCTAGTTATTGAAGACTTTTTCCAAAGTGGTTCTGTACTTCACTTTCTTACCAGTCTTTATGTAGGAGTAAGGAAGATGACTTTGAGAAGTGCTGGAGAAACCCTTCACATGCACAGAACATTAAATTATAACTTCCTGGTGAGGTACCTTAAGGATCATTTCCTTGTAAGGTGTAGAAATGCATTCATATTAGCTCAAACTCAGGAGTTTCTGTATGCAGGATCAGACTCCAGATAAAAGTATTGCTGTGGCTCTTCCTGACAAGCAGGTGTCAGAACGTTCCATCTTTTCTTCCTCTTCAGCCGTAGACTCTACTTTTCTCTGTTCTTTTTCTTTTCTGTAAGCCTCTTTCCCTGTAGGGCAGTAATTGCTTTCCTAGTGTACACAAGCTCTTCAGAGAAAAATTGTCTTGATTTGTGTCCCAAATACGATCACCCAGGTGACAGAATCTTATTGGCCAGGCTTAGGTCTGATGTTCACTCACTTATGGCATTGATAGTAGAGAGGAAGTGGGAAGCCATGGGTTTTGTGGGTACATCAAGGTCAGCTAGCCCTTCGTCTGTCTTCCCTTTTACTTAGTATTCCAGTGTTTAGCGGAACTCATAACTGCCCAGATAAAAGATAGTCACTCTTCTCCTTTGTAGCTGGGAGTGGCCATATAACCATATTCTGATTAATGAGGTAAGGGAAAAGTATGCCACACTGTGGAGCAATTTTTTTAAAAACAATGAATTTTATTAAGCATGGAGTGGCCTAATATTTATTATTAGTGGTAGTGATGGTAATGGTAATGGTAATGGTGGTGGTGGTAGTAGTAGTGGTGGTGGTGGTGGTAGTGTTTTATTAGGCTCAGTGGTTAAGAGCATGTGCTGTTCTTGCAGAGGACCTGGGGTTGGTTCCCAGTACCCACAAGGCAGCTCACATCATCTGTAACTCCAGTTGTGGGGGATTCAATGCCCTCTTCTGGCTTCTATAGGTGCCAGGCATTCACATGGTACACTGAATATGTGAAAGCAAACACTCATAGACATAAAATAAAATTTTCTTTTTAAAAATCATTTTTATTCTTTGAGAACTTCATGTATGTATGTATGTATGTATGTATGTATGTGTATATATATATGTATATAGTATACTTTGATCATATGCAACCCCCATAACCCCATTAAAACTCCCTGTGGACTCAACCTTCCACACCCCCATCCTCCATCCCCCCATGCCTCCCAACACAACAGCTCCCAACATCATGTGCTCTATCTTTATCATTTTATATCCCACTGAGTCTAGTTAGTGCTGCCCAGGTACACCTGGGTGTGGGCCTATCTACTGGAGCATTAGCAACCTACCAGTGGCCACATCTCCAAAGAAAAATGACCTGCTTTCCCCCAGAAGCCATCAGCGGCAAATAGCTCCTCAGCTCGGGGTAGGGCCTTGTGAGCCTCTGTGTTACCCGTGCTGGAATTTTGACTGGCTTGATCTTGTACAGGTAAACACAGCTGGGTGAGTTTATGAGTGTGGTAGGTAGCATTGCCTTGTCCAGGATGCAGCAGCATCTCATAGCACTCTTCCCCATCCTATAACTCTTACATTCTTTTTTTTTCATGGTACAAATGATAAATTATATTTATATAGTAAATAAGTATGAACAGTCAACACAAATCCAAAACCAGTCACCAAGCCTGGCACTGGGAAACACTGGGTGACTTCCTTCAGGATGTTCATCAGGAAGGGCGTGGTGGCACGTGTGCAGCACACGTGGCAGTGACCAGTGGCCCTTATAGTCAGCGCAGCAGGTAACAGGGACATGCACTGGATGGCCTGTGGAAGGGAGGAGTCGGGCTATTGGGGTTGGGTCTCAGTCAGAAGGGCTCTTGTCTTCTGCAGCAGAGTCACCGGCCTGATTCTTGCATTCTTTCTGCTTCTTCCACAATGTTCCCTGAGCCTTGAGGACTGGGTTGACACAGATGTCCCATTTGGGGCTGAATATTCACAGTGTCTTATTCTTAATTATGAGTCTCCATGTTAACCTCTGCCAGCTGTATCAAGAACTCTCTCTGGACCAAGTTTGAAAGCAGTGCATATCTACAGGCATAAACATAAATACTTGGAAGTCAGTTTGACAATACGAACATATATCAACAGTAGGTTCCTGTTTAGCAGCTATGACCTCCGCAGCCATAGACTTTTGACCAGGTTTATAGTACCAGTTATACATTTTCTCCTGTGTCTATCAGAAAGTCGCTCGTTGCCCCTAAAACAGTCATGTCAACATTGCACCAGTAGGCACCTATTTGTCTGCAGGTCGCTGCTGTAGCATGTGGGGTCCAGACCCTTGATGTCTTTTCTCCCAGAGGGTCTCCATAGTGCTTTCTGGCACTATAAAAGCTAGCCAGCGTGAAGGAAGTTTCTCAGTCAATTCAAGATTTATTGTTTTATATTCTGCAACCAAAGCGTGTGGCCTCTTCAGCAGTAGCGTCTCAGTGTATGGTTGTGGTAGCAACCGAAGACGGTGACAGAAGCACATGTTGTTTTAGAGACCTGTGGGACCGTTTTGAGGGAGCTAATCCGTTCCTGGCACTGAGGTTTCCATTTAATAACCCTTGTCTTCTGGGAACATTATTGTCCACCCAAGCAGGTTACCTCCACTCAAGCTCTTTTTTATCTTTTAAGTAGATTTTGTTATTAGCTTACAAAGCAGTGGGGCTTAAGAATTATTAATACGTCCTTAGTTTTGGCCACTCCCTGCTCTCACCTCACCTCTATACCCTCACCCCCATCTTCACTTAAACCTGTAGCCCCCCAGTGTTCTCCCCACTCTTGTGTCCTATCACATGGATTCTAATGTCCTCTCTGATTACATTTTTCATTGGGTTGCAGTCTGTCTCCATGTGGCCTTTTCATGCTCCTCGAGCAGTGTTTGTGTTTTCCTTGTTTTGTTTTGTTTTGTTTTACGAGCCAAAGAAGAGGCTATCTCCTTGACCCCTTCTTCCTCCTGCTAACCTCTACCCTGACATGTAGATTGCAGAAGTGACCTGCATTCTTAGGACTGTAGGAACCAGAGTTCCGGCTTGAATTTCGTACTCTGAACTTTTTTGATATGAGCCAAAATAACCCTCAAATTATGTCGATCATATTATTTGAGGTTTCTGTTCCATGAAGCAGAAGCTCAGTGGATGTGAGTGATACAGTAAGACTGCTTCTTTCAGGACTGTGAGTAAGGCAGGTCCTCTAAGGTGGGAATGGGCTCAAGGAGATAGGAGCTGCTTATTGATGAATAACTGCTTCATTGTTTCTGATAGCCGCCTTTGTTGATTTTCTTATTTTTCCCAGAAGATACTCATTTTAAATTTGCAACATTCAGCATTTCTGACTGCTTACTTTTAGAGGATAACCTTGTTATTTCATTAAGAAAACTGAAGTTGTGAGAGAAAATGTTTTTATTTTTTTTCTTCCTACCAGCAAGCCTACCATTCTGTACCTGAGTCCATGTTCATCTGGCAAAGGCGTGGGTCTTTCTTCTTGCTCATGCTTGGGTCCTCCATGCCTCTCGTTGCTCTGTGCCTCTGCAGACGTGAACCACTTTGACTTTGCTTTTGTACCAAGGATATTGGCTTCCGTGTACTGCCCTGCACACACTATGACATCAGACACACTGTGACATCGGACACACTGTGACATCGGACACACTGTGACATCGCACACCCTGTGACATCGCACACCCTGTGACATAGCTCATTGTGACATCGCACACCCTGTGACATCAGACACCCTGTGACATCGCACACACTGTGACATCACATATACTGTGACATCGGACACACTGTGACATTGCACACACTGTGACATCACACACTCTGTGACATCGCACACCCTGTGACATCGCACACACTGTGACATCACACACCCTGTGACATCAGACACTGTGACATCACACACACTGTGACATCAGACAACCTGTGACATCGCACATTCTGTGACATCAGACACCCTGTGACATCGCACACCCTGTGACATCTCGCACTCTGTGACATCGCACACCCTGTGACATCGCACACCCTGTGACATCACACACCCTGTGAATGGGTTCCTGTGCCGGGTCTTGTACTTGGTCACCTCAGCTCTCTCCTTTGAGCCACTCTCTAAACCACTCCCTCTTCTCAGCTGGTCCTCGCTCAGTGCCTTGTCAGAGAGGCCTTCTCAGACTGTACTTCAGAAGGGGTGCCTCATCCCTGTAGTGAGCACACATCCAGTGACCTTAGGAAAACGTATCAGATGTGTCGCTTTTCGTCAGATATATATATGTTAGGCCGGGCGGTGGTGGAGCACGCCTTTAATCCCAGCACTCAGCAGCCAGAGGCAGATGGATCTCTGTGAGTTCAGGGCCAGCCTGGTCTACAGAGTGAGTTCCAGAATAGTCAAGGTTACACAGAGAAACCCTGTCTTGAAAAACCAAACAGAAAAAAAGAAAGAAAGAAAGAAAACAAACATTATATTCATTATGTTCAGATCCACTCTTCTTTGAACAGACAAATCCTCACTGGTAGCTCTAGCATGTGGTTTAGGAATCTGCTTTCTAAAGTTAGGAATAGTGGCTCATGCCTGTAATCCTAGCATTTGGATGGCTGAGACAAGAGGATTACAAGTTTAAAGTCAGCCTGGGCTACGTAGTAAGATCTTGTTTCTAAAAAACTGAAAGCCAAAGAAAATCCAATTTTCAACTGAGTTTTAAAATTTAAGAAACACTAATATAGTATTTCATCAGTATGAATCATATAGATGAATGGACTTTCATCTAGATGGTTAACACTTAGGTTGTCCTTTACAAAGCAGATACAGTATATACTATTAATAATGACCAATAAAACACTTAGGTTGTCCTTTTCAAAGCAGATACAGTATATACTATTAATAATGACCGGGTCTGAAGAAAGTGTCACAGCATTCTCTGGAGTAATCCATTCCTTTGCCACCTTGGATGGTTACTAGTGTTACTGTCCTGCCATTGCCCTGGCCGGCACTGCTTACGTGTACATATATTCGTAAGTACACCGTCTAGCTCAGTCCTTTCATTGTATATATGCACATAGGTTGTTTTAAAAGTCATTTATCGTTACATGCACCTGTGCGAGTTTGAAACCTTAAAGAGGATCTCTGTTTTTACTTTGAAGTATATTAGTGGGTTGCCAGATTTTTAAAGGTTAACTTTGTATGTGTATGACTTTTTTTTTTCCTACTCGGTGTTTTTTGTTTAATCTCTTTAATGCATTTTCCTGTTTTTACTTCCTATCGGTGTAGTTAACTTAGTGTTTTCCATTTTAAAATGTATGGCATTGACTTAGCTGCTTTTTAAGAATTATCTTGTTCAAACAGTCTCAAAATAGAATTGATAGGCTTCTGTTGTGACTGAAAAGTCCTTTTCTTGTGACTAAACACAGATATTGACATGCGTTAACTTGTTATATAATTTCTTTCTAATTTGTGTTCTTTATTTGCTTTAGAGATTCATGAGATCAAAGATAGATATGTACTTGACAGATAGGAAGTTAGATTTGTTCTTTCTTCTTTGCTGTGTATTTGATTTTTCTTGATTCTATAAAGAGTTTTCCTAACTTTGAACATTATGTAATATCTTCCCATTTCCTTTCCTTTGGGTAAGTGTTTAGTTTTTTTAGTTCTGTTAATCATTACAAATTATTAGAAGTCTTCTGGATATGCATATTTGTTCAAAATATTTACAGTAACTTGAAATATCTTAAAAACCAGCTTTGCGGAAAAAAGTTTAAAAAAAGAACCAAAAACCCTTGCCATGGCTTCAGAGTGTTCAGGCAAATCCTGTGCTGGCCTGAAACAAAGACTGGAGTGGGCGGGGCCCTTGTGTTTGATATCTGCTGGAGGTTGGAAGATTTAGCTTTAAGTGAAGTTTATGTGTACTTGCTTTGTTACCTGCAGAAATATCCAGTAACAGACCTGTGACAGTACTTTATTATGGTGGAAGGTGAGACTTTCTAATGTCCATGCCTCTAGAGAATGGCCTAGCATTTGAAGGCTAAGAAAACATTTCATTCCTCAGCCTTACTTATTTGTTCATATGTTCACTATTATATTCATAGATAGAGTTTATTAATATTCCAGAGATATAAAACTAATGTTATTTCTTTCTTTGTTTTTCCTTCCTTCTCTCCTTTCTTCCTTCCTTCCTTTCTTCCTTCCTTTTTCCCTCCCTCCCTTCCTTTCTTTCTCTTCCTCTTCCTCCTCCTTCTTAGCCTGTGCTATATATTATAAGACTTTTGGAATAAAATGTGCTTCCATTTTAGCAGATGGGTAAAGAAAGGTCTTTACTAGGCTTTTCTAGTCAATTAACTAGTAATGAAGATATGCTCATTGCTTGGCCATTTCGTATTTATTAGTAGCATCGGTGACTATGCTAAATAAAGTTAAAAGCAAGTTGGTATGCAGATTGTTTTGTCTTTTCTGATATTATACCCAAATGTTGATAGAAGACAATGGCCTTGTAAAGAGACCAAGTGACCCTCCACAGTTTTGTTTCTATGGTGTGTCAGTTAATTGTAACAATTGTCAGTGGTGTGGAAGGGACAGAACATCTGCTAAAGTCCTGATGTGTGGCCTGGAGCAAAGCCTAGGGCGCCAGCCTCCAGAAAAAGAATGCAGCGTAAGGGCAGGTAAACTATTCGAGATGTAAATATGATTATAATATGAAATGATAATTTAAATTACCTAAATCCAAGAGATTCCAAATCTCTTGCTATGTATAAGACTCCTACTAAGCTGGGAGTAGTGGCACTTGCTTATAACTCCAGATGCTCTGGAAGCTGAGGCAGGAGTATCCCAAGTCCAGGCATGTCTGGGCTGCAGAGTGCTTTCATGGCCAACCTGGGATAACCCAGTGAGACCTTATCTCAGAAAAGTTTTTTAGGGGCCAACGATGGAGCTCAGTGAGGGAATACTTGCCTAGTATACATTAGACCCTGAGTTCAGTCCCCAGACTGCACAACAACTGAAAGTCACTATTCCAAGTATTTTTCATAAAACACTGGTTTATTCTTTTTTAAAAGTAAAACAACATAAAAGGCATATTTGCATTTGAAAAAAATAATTTCAGTCTGCTTTTTCAAAACAAAAGTAGATTTGATTATTCATTGTTTGATTATTCATAGTGTGTAGATCTTTATGAACACTGAAATTGCTATAGATTAGTGTAGATGAGCAGCTGCCATCTGAATAGGTTAAAACAAAATTCAGACACACAAAACCTTTACAAAACTGTAAATCAGACATGTAAGTAGACTGTCCCGAAGGGATTCACCTCACCTGATCTTCTGTAAAGGTTGGGAACTCCTACTTTTCTGACAGAGCAGTTACCCAGTCTCCATATAGCGCTTTCTCTACAGCAGTCTGTCTGCTTTTCATCACTCATTACTGGTTGTTGCATTTCCATCTGATTAGAAAATGGGATTCTTTTGCATAGTTTTATACCTGGACTAGAGGAGCTTGAGCACCCTCTTATATTTTCCCTGGATCTGTGTAGAAGTAACCGTCCAAGGCGGTCATGTGGTTGGGCTTACAACCAATGAGAAGGCAGATCTGGTTACCAGGTGGGGTGTTAGAATTGCGTATCAAGGATGCAGACAGTGGATACAGGGTATAGGTGAGAGTGGAACCATGGTACCTGAGGAGTTTGTGTACCCAGATATGCATGTCCTCCGGAAGGGCGGTAGAAAGTCTTAGAGAAGGGGAGTAGTGCAGTCATGACGGGCCTGCCTTGAATCATGTGCTGGGAACCTGAGCTCTATCCTTTAGATGGTAGAGAACATCAAGATTGAAATGGAAAGTTACATAATCAAGTTTCTTTTTGGAAAGGTCACCCTTGTAATGATAGGGAGGGAGCCAAGATGAGAGGTTAAGGAGGCAAACATGCTAAGGCGCACTGTTTACACTTAGCAAGCCCCCCTGTATCACCCCCCAGATACTGATGATGTCATGCGGTAGATATAAAGATGCTACCCTCGCCCACAAAAGAGCTCCCAACTGAGCCTGATGGATAACCATCTGAGCACAGTGAACTCTGTATGAAACACAAGTTCAGAGAAAGCACAGTAGCATTATGTAGGAGGGAGAAATTAATTTTGATTTTATGGATCAGGAAGTCTGCATGTATTAATCTGGTCCATGAAGAAGAAGTAAGGTTTGACTAAGAGGAAGTGGGTGGGAAAGGGAATTTCCAACAGAAGAAACCAAGAAAAGTACAGGGTGTTCTTAAGGAAGAATCTATTGTGACTAGAAGAGTGGATATAGTTGGAAATGAAGCTGGAAAGATAGGCTAGGATCAGATGACAAGGGAAATTTTAGGGTAATAAAGTATAAATATAACTTACTTTACTTTATATCTGTATTTGTCAAATGTACCGCAACAAATATAAATCAAACTTTTTCAAATTGAGTAAATAAATTTGGAAGATTCAAAGTTGGGAGAATATTGAGTTTTTCACACTTTTGGACAGGAGTAATATAAATAGGAAGGTTTAATGAAATTACTATATAATGCTACTTTACTTTCTATAGTTTGAAACTCAGTAACAGAGCACATTAGTGAATGGGGAGTTTGGCTGAAGGACAGATATGGATCTACTGGTGACCTGATGAACATAGGTCTCCTTCTGGGTCTAATCCTATCTAAATATCTTTTCAATAGTGAATTATTCAGTTTAGTAGCAGCAACTGTGATCTGTGAAGCCCCCAGGGTTGCTAACTATAAATGAGATCAGAGTAAATCGGTGTTTTCAGATTATGTTCTTATCTTTAAGTGAGATTAGTATCTTCTTGCTAAGTAGCGTTTTAATGAAGTCAAATAAAAAATACATATAAAACTACCTTGAAAGCATGATGCCACTGATGGCATATATTTATAAAATTTAAATGGCCTTTGATTCCCTTCACTCTAGTTCTCTCAGTTATAATTACAAGACAGGTCACTTTCTAGTATTTTTTTTCTAACCATGACATAGTGAAAGTAAACTGAAAAATTGATGTCAATTAATTGCTAATAGTTACTAAGCATATATAGTAATCTATAGTAACCTGAGTAGTATTTAAAGGCCTGTATATACTAAAAGTATATAATACCAATGAAGGGAAGAGATAGACACATATCCTGGGTGATTTGAAGAGCCAAGCTTAGCCTGTCTACTGGATTAAAATCTCCCATCCTTATGAGAATCCTAGTTGTCTCACTCACTCTTGGCTCCAGAGAATGTAATCATATCAGATGCACATATTGATTAAATTATGCACAAGATATGATAAAAGTATCAGATGGAATAGACTATTTAGTACTCTAAATGCATAGGAAATCTCAAGTAAAATTTCAGGTTAGGTGAAGTTCATTTTCCTGAAGGTGTATTTAAAGGAGGTTTATAATGCAGCAGCCGGAACCCAAACTGGAGAGTGTGTGGATAATTTTGCTAAGAAAAAGAGGAAAGCTTCTTATTTGAAATGGGTTTGCTAACATATGACATTTTCCTTGAATCAGTATTTACTATTTTTATTTCATTTGTTTAATTCTGAATGCTTATAAAACGAAAATATTACTCTTGAGAACATCTTGTTTATAATAAAAATTTTATGACAACTTCATGGAACAAAAATAACTCATCTACAAACGTGATTGTGGACATGTTCACTCAAGGAAACAAATTTAAAAGATAACATTCTAATTTTAACTAGGTAGTATATGCAGCTGTCTTATTTTAGAGAGATGAATATCCTTGTTTATAATTGGGTGGCATTCATTGCTTTGGAAAACACTTCACTTTTTAAAAGATTGATGTGTTTTTTTTTAAACGTAGCACTGACAGACACATTTCATATTATACTAAGGAAAATAAATATAAAATGTCACTTTTATAAAAATGCAATTTTGGCAATAAAGTTGTCCTATTCTGCTCTTCTGATTATGCTAGAATATTTAAAATTTTTGAAGTTTGATGTGCCAAGAGTTTTAAGGAAGTGGTTTAAATTTTTCCCAATGTGATTATTATTATGAGCAGCATTACTTGATATTTGGCATTGACAAAATGATGAATGATTAATAAGAGGGTACTGAGGTGGTGTGTCGATTAGGAATTGGAATTTAAACTTGGGTTTTGATGACTGAAATTGAACTGGGATCTACTCCTCAAGCCTTCTGCTTGGGACAGCTGTGAAGAATGAATGTCTCGTTTGTTATCTTTAACCTACAGAAGGAAGTTTGTTGATTGGCTTTGTTTCATTTTGTTTATTTATATTTTTTAGTAGGTATTTCAGTGTGTGGGATTCTGATTGACAAAAAATTTGCTCTATATGTTAGCTTATGGATGAACTTAAAGTAAAAAGATATTAAACATAAGATTTATGTTTTACCATCATAAAATTACATTATAAATTTACACAAAGAAAGAAAGAAATGGAGCAGATAGGTATGATGACACTTTCCCCTGTAACCATAGCATAATGGTATCTAGGTGTACGGATTTCCTAGTAATATGCAAGACAACCAGGCCACAGCATGTTGCCACAGGAGTTCCAGGAGGGCGTTTAGGAACCCAAGTTTTAGGTCTTGCACATGTCTGTTTCTCCCCACCTCCACCTACTTGACTTTGAAAATGAAGGAATCGGGGCCTGAGGGAATGGGCAGACAAGAATGTGCTCGCCACACAAGAGCAAGGACTCGAGCTCAGGTCCTCAGGACCCACGTAAAAAACCAGACCTGGCCTTGTGCACCAGCAGTCTTAGGGCTGTGCTGGCAATGTGGAGACAGGAAGAGCCCTAGTGATTGCTGCTCAGCTAGTCTAGCCAAGTCAGTAACTGCTATTTCAGGGAGACCCCCCCAAAAAAAAATAAAGTGGAGGAGTAATTGAGGGAGACAACTGACATGACACCTTGCCTCTACACAGTGCATGCATTTACATATGAGTGTACACACAATAAAAACATGTACACACATATGCAACACACATACACATACACACGCACGCACGCACGCACGCATGCATGTAAAAGGAAGAAAAAGGAAAGGGAGGAATTGAGCCACCTGGAAGTACACATCTAGCTCTTGCTTCTGTGAATTTTCTGTCTAGACCATGTAAGCAGGGAGAGGCTACAGCTAAGTTTTTCCAGTTAAAACCTTTTATATGTCATTACAAGGCTTTGAAGCTAGCAGGTGTGTAATCCCAACTGTTGCTGAAACTGATTCAGGTGCATTGCAAGTTCAAGATCAGCCTGGGCAACTTCCTGAGATCTGGTCTTGAAAGTGAACAGAGGGCCGGACGTACAACTCTGAGGAGAGCAACTGCATGATGTAGGAGGCCCTCAGTTCAGTCCCCACTACCAAAAAAATGAGTCCTTGAAATACCTGTGTGGTCTATAATAGTCGGTCTGAAATCCACTTCCTCCTTCCACATGTTTAATTTGTTCCTTTCCTTCCCCACTCTCTTCTGTTTTGCTTGTTTGTTTTTTTTTTGAATTTCTGATAGAAATTTGGGGTGTTGGCTTTTGGATTTTCTTCCTGATGTACCAAGCAGTTAAAGCTTCAAATATCCCCTTGTCACTACTTTCTCTGCCTCTCACTACTTTTGGTTTGTGATTCTTATGATCCACTTTTTTATATGCCAACTTGGCCAGGCTACAGATACCAGTTCCTCAAACACATGCAAAGCAAATTTGTAGATGTGATTAAAGTCTATAATTGGTCACTTTGCTAGGTAACGCAGGTAATTCCAGATGTCTGATGGCCTAATTCAGTTAGTTGAAAGCCTGTAAGGAATGTTGAGGTTTCTCAATCCATGCCCCCAAAGTTCCAGGCTGCCCTGCCTGATGGCATGCTTATATATAGTTTTCTCACTTCCCTAGCAGCACCCATAATCAAATATACCCATTCTTGGTAATACATCCACCTCCTGCCCCCAGGTGATTTCTTTATTGAAGTGGAACTGACAAATTATGCATTTATTTTCTGTTATCTCAAAATATTTCTCATTCCCTGTTGCTTCTTTCTTGACCCCTGCATTGATGCAGAGTGTGCTGTTTAATTTCCAAATATTTGGGAATTTTCCATGTATTTTTCTGTTGCTGATATCTAAATTAATTTCATTGTAGACAGAGGACATGCTCTGCATGATTCTGTATAAGACTTTGTCTTTTTGGTTCAGCAGATGGTATATTGTTAAAACAAGTATTTGTGTGTTTGTTGGGGAATTGTTGGTAAATGTTCCACATGCACTTAGAAGAGTGTCAATTCTGCTATAGTTGCTTAGAATGTTCTATTAGTGGCTCCTACCTTAAACTTGCATTATTGTTTAAATTATATCAAGTTATTTGAAAATTCCTTGATCAGTCATATTTTTTGAAGGGAGTGTATTCCTGAAAAACTGAGCACATAGCAAGTTCTGACTGTACAGTGCATGGATTATTCTGTATAATCCTAGTCATAATTTTTGACTTGGTTTTTACTGCAAGTCATAATATAACTGTTAGTTTCATGTTTTCCGTGTTAGCTTTACCTTCTGTGCTAATTAGAACTTTTTTCCTTTTGATTGTCCAAGAATAAAATTTTAGTGGTAAATATTCTTGGATGTATTTAATTTTCTTCTGAATATTTGCGTGTGTGTGTGTGTGTGTGTGTGTGTTGGAATTTTTGTTTCAATTTACAATTTATGTAGCATAAAGTTAGACATTTCTGCTGTGACTAGGAAAGTGGGTTAGATAACCTGCTTAGGTTTCAGTGAATTTATTGTATCATTTAAGTTTGGTATTTGCAAGGTGCCCTAGATGCTGTCTGGTCCAGTGTCTCACCCCACCTCAGAACTCATTAGATTTATCCATGTCCCCAGTTATTAAGGCAGTGTTTGTGTAAGATATTTGAAAGAGTTACACTCTGTTCCTTTTCCTGTTGTCGTTAGTCATTAAAAGTTGACTCTGAGAAAGGAGCTAATCTGTAGGAATCAGAGTTAAAGACGTCTAAGTTAGAGTATCAGCTATGCAGTTGTTTAACTTCCTGATTTTTAATGAATTCTTTAATCTCTTTGCCCTTAGTGTCTTAGGTGAAAGGAGAGGAAACAGTACCTATCTCACTAGACTGTAGTAAGAACAAGTTAATATGCATTCAATAAATTGTAGCTGTTAAATTACATCAATTCTATTGCCTTTGTCTTCTAGGGATTACACACAAAGATATTCTCTAACATATATTCTGGAAATTTCAAGTGAATCTGAATACTGTTTGTTTATTTTATGATATGACATTTTTAATTTAAAGAACAGTAATGTAGATTATGCTTTTAAAATAGGTGGGATGAATCATTAATACCACTGTTGTTTTCCCATTAAATAGTATTTAATTTCTGCCCCACTTAATCATTTTATGCCAAATGTTCACAGTATTAGTAAAATTAAGGAAGTTTGAAGTTGCAATTTTAATTTTTTCCTATTGCACTAATTCATTTGGGATGCTATAACATAACAACCAAAGTTTTCTTTTCCTCACAGGTATGGAACCTGGAAAGTCTTAGATTTAGAGGTGTCAGAGTCTATGCTAAGTACCAACTTCTTTGCAGAGGGCCATTTTTATGCAATGTCTTCATAGGGCAAAAGAGTCAAGAGACATATATAGGGCCTTCATAGTTGTAAGGGCACTAATCCTGTTTCTGAGGATGCCAGCATTCAGAGCACAACACTAAGTTTGCAGATGAAGTCTTAGAAGGTTAACTGATTTATTGAAGATCATTTTTTTACTGACAGTGTATAGACAGTTTGAGTCTGAATGTAAGTGGGATTTACTTTTTCCTGTAGTATATCTTCTGAAATCTCCCAAACCACTCACCAGTCTAAAACAGCATACTATGCTTTGCAGCAGCTACTAAATTCACAGTATCTTTCCTTGTCTACCCAATAATTAAGGGCACCTGTAAAACAACAGGCCAAGAAGTGGCCTTAAAGAAACTCATTGCAGCAGCAATCCTCCATGTTATATTAAATGTCCATTTATCCTGTGCAGGAATGAGTAAATGTTCTGATCACAAATGAAAATACCAATAATTGGGTGGGCTGGGGGAAGGCGGAGAGGGGGAGGGGGGTGCACGGGGGGGGGGGAGAACAAGGAATCCATGGCTGATATGTAAAATTAAATTAAATTATTAAAAAAAAGTGAGTGAATAATGTAAAAGAAAGATGCGTGAGTGAGTGTGTGTGTGAGAGAGCGAGCTGTGGGAAAGAGCTGCTGTTACATAGTGGAGCTGTGCCTAGGAACTGTGTAAAGTGTTGTATGGTGAGAGAGCTATATGAATGAGATGTTTAACTGTGGCTGTGTGGAAATTTGTAACTGTGTGGAGACTAGGAAGATGAAGCTGTATAGAAAAGAGATGTAGAAGAGAAATGTATGTAAAAGAAAAATGGGTAGCCATATCAAAAATGTACGTATGTAAAGAAAGATATGTAGCTGTATGTATAAAAGATATGTAGTTGTGTGTATGTATGTATAGAAGCTGTATGTACAGAAGATATGTAGCTGTGTGGAGACAGAGTCAGAGACCATTCTTAAGATGAAGTAAAAGAGAAAGTTATCATCAGAAAAAAAAAAAGAAAATACCAATAATTACATGAAATAAAAATAGATTTTTAGCCAGGCGTAATGGCACATGCTTTTAATCCCAGCACTCAGAAGGCAGAGGCAGGCAGATCTCTGTGAGTTCAAGGGCAGTCTGGTCTACAGAGTGAGTTCCAGGACAGCCAGTGCTACACAGAGAAACCCTGTCTTGCAAAACCAAAAAAAAAAAAAAAAAAAAAAAAGAAAAGAAAAGAAAAGAAAGAAAAAAGATTTTTATAGCTGTTGCGTTTATCTAGGACTATTCCGTTGCAACAGATAAAATTTATTTTTCTAGCTTTAGGTCTTTTGTAAACAACCCTTACCTGAACTATGACTCATTGTTTTAATCTTTTACTTGTGAGGTTACTTGTCAAGTCCAGGAAATTCAGTCAGTTTCCAATTTTAGAATTATTGGGTCAGTGTCAGGATATGTACTGACTGGATTTATGAATGCTTTATGCTTGCAGTTTTATTTGTATGTTATTTAGAATTTAGGAAACATTTTCCTCTAGGAACAGGCAATATAATTAATAATTGCTTTTCCCCAATTTGAAAAAATTTAATTTGGAACTATGCAAGAAGCAGCACTGGTACTAAGAATTAAACATAATCTGTATTTGTACACTGTGTGTATGTAATATCTGTGAAATATAAAGGGCTGCAAATAATTGTGATAGGGATTTCCGAGGCAATTCAGAGGAAGGAGTTGTTGAGCACATAATTTGTGATGAGAACACATTTGAAGATGTTTATGCTGCAGCTGTACCCTGAGAGTTTGACTAGGTGACTATTACATCATATCGTGCTTATGTCAGTATTGGTCTTCCATTAGAAATACAGTTTATTTGTAAATCACACATTAGAATTTTTTGTTCTTCTACACAGGATTATTCAGCTACGTTTGCTGGCCATTTGATCCTTTTAACTTTCCAATTATGTATTGTTATTTGCAAATTAGTAAAGACACCACACTTTTAAAACTACTAATACTTTCTTGAATTGTAGAATTACAGTTGGTAAGATAATTTTCATGTTTGCTAGTCACCATGTTCTTAGTAGTGAAATGTGGTATATGTATGTGGGTAGGGGAGTCCTACTTTAACAGTCAGACACAAAATCCCAGAATATAAAAGAAGCCAAAGGCTAGTGTTTCCTGCCCCTAAACTTCACTGTATGTATGTTCTTACTGTCATGTGTAGAAAGAGAGTATGGTTTTGGTTCAACATCCTCTAACTTTTTGGTCTTGGGACTCTTTAGAATCGTAGAAATTATTAAGGACTCCAACCAAAGAGCTTTGGTTATTGGGATTGTTTTTATCAATAATTCCTTTGTTAGAAATTAAAGTGAAAATTTAAAACATGTTGTAAGTACTTTTGAAATAACAATAATAAAACTCCATTATAGGTTTTTACATAAATAGCATCCATTTCAGACAAAATTCCTCAAATAGAAAACATTAGAAGAGTTATAATAATTTACGTTTTCCCCAGCTTACTTTGTTACTGACTTAAAAGAAGACAGATGGAGTCCTTATCTGCTTCTTCATTCACTCTGTTGTAAGTGCTAAGCTGTTCTGGTTAAGTTGTAGGGGAAAATCTGGCTTCATACAAATATGTAGTTTGAGATGGAAGGGCGTTTAGCATCCTTTTCAGATAATTGCAGTAATTGTCTTTTGACACTGTACCAAAATCCAACAGGTAATAATTTCTTGTGCTATGTGTAATGTGAAATCTAAAACCAAATCAATAAACACTTCATAATCTGTTTTCCATTAAAATCCATTTTTTATTTTACACTTTGATCATTTGCCTGTTTGTGGCTTCATAACATTATGTATTGGTAATTTGGAAAGTATTGATTCATCTTAATTTTCTATTGAATACTCACATTATTATTGTTAATGAAAATTTCTAGTCTTTCTTGAAATGAGAAACTCACTTTTTTGCCTGGTCAGAATAGTCAAAATCTCAAAATTTGTGAGTTGTTCTTTCAAATTTCAGGTGTATCTGAAAAGAATCTTACTTTCCTAGCTCACAATTGAATAGATTGCACAAGTGTTTTCTGTCAAAACAGCCATCAAGCTCTTGTGTTCAGGGTGAGTGTTCCATCCCAAAGAATATTATGGTAAAGGTTGGGTTTTCAAAAACTTAAGAGAATTTTCCTTTTTCATCAGGATATTATCAGCTGAAACAAGCCTTTAGTTTTAGTCACTGCAGAGTGCCTGACAAGATGCAGAAATCAAAGGCCTTCCCATACAGGTGCTGCCACTGACTGAATGCATGGGACAGTCCAGGTTTTTGTTGTGTTTTGTTTTGTTGCTTTTCTACCATCACTGCAAACATCAAAACAGTGAAATGGACAAATCACAGCATAGTGTTATTACTGTAATTGTTTGAGCTTTTGAAATGGTTTTGAGATTTCCTAGGGTCCATGATCTGTACTTTTGAACCGCTTCTCTAGTGATTTATGAATATAGAATACAGACCCTAGATCAAAGGAATCTGGCATTACCTAGCTCTGGATTTTAGAGATCTAGAAGTAGTTACCCCCCATTTTCTCATTTAAAGTCACTTACAATGGTATTATAAGATTGGTCTGCAACAACTGGACACAGTGGTCCATGCCTATGGTCTTGTCTATTCTGAGGCTGACATAGAAGAATATTTGAGGTCTAGAGTTTGGTGCATAGTGAGATTCTTTCTCTTGAAGGAGAAGGGACATTGAAAAAGAAAACTAAAGAAATTGTGATGGTTAATCTTGCCAATTAGATTAGATTGATTAGACTGAGAAATCTTAGGGTATTAGTAAAATATATATCCAAGTATTTCTGTGGGCTCATTGCCTGAGACAGTTAAATCATGGGGACATTCATCTATTGAATGGTTTAATATACTTGTTAATTTTTTTTTTTTAAGATAGGTTCTCATATAGCCCAGGCTAGCCTCAAGCTCACTCTGCAGCAGGGGATGACCTTGGGCTCCTAATCCTTCTGCTCCCTCCTAAGTGCAGGTCATCGTGCCCAGCTTGGATTCACATTTTCCATAGACTGTGTGAGATGATGAGGCTGTGGAGGCAGTCTGTTTGGAGGATGGAGAGCACAGAGGGCACATCCTGGGGGCTGGCTGTCCCTGTCTCTGGCGCCTTCCTCTTCCGGTTTCTTTTTCATTGCAGCCTTCCTGTCACAATGGACTGGAGTCACTGAAACCCTAAGTAAAGTAATTCTTCCCTTCCTTAAGTTTTACCTGTCAGGTCCTTGTTCACAGCAGAGATAAAATTAATCAAAAACTTAACAAGCAAGTGCAGTGGGGAACCTGGATTAGATTTGGAATCAACATGGGGAAAACTTATGAAAGGATTGTTGTGGGGAGCAATGAGTTAATGTATAAAAAGCTCCTACCACAGTAGGAATATAATAAATTATTAGTGGTTTTGGTCTCACACATACATACCAATTTATTTGTGTAATCTCCTAATTCTGAATGATAAAAAACTCTAGTTAAGCTTTCAAATCAAATCCTACTTAAAAAGACCAGGTTGATGATGCTTGTTTTAGTTTGAAGGCTCTAGGATTTCTCTTTCTATCTTACCTAGATAGATACTTCAGGAAGCAGAGAGCACACTTGGAAATGCTTTTATGGCAGAGATAGAGGAGTCAGGGTCCTCATCTGTGCTTTATAACTGGACCTTTTTGATGGTTCTTTCTGCAGCTTAAAGGGCCTTAAAAGCCAAATGTAGTGGGATGTAGGAGTGGCTAGATTGTTTTCCTTGGTGGTACAACTTGGCTAATCCTCAGTTAACTATTTGTGTTGTTTGCTGTAGGCTGTACTTTTAGTTCTTGTATTCTTGTAACCTGGATGCTTTTGCAAGCTGATTCCCCATGGCATCCTCAGTTTGGGTTCTCGTTTTCCTATGGCTTTCGTTCAGAGAGGGTAGTCATCAGGTTTGCCAGAAAATGTAGGTAGAGAGTGCTGAGATTCTGAGTATAATGGAAATTAGTATTTCCTAAGTTAAATTCGTTATTTGCTCAGGACACACAAGCTACCCATTACTTCTCTTTCTTGAACCTATTTGCCAGGACTTCTGATTGACTCTGAAAGTAACTTTGGGGGCCTAGAGGAGTTTGTGCTCTTGGTTAGTCACAGTGTATACTGTCTTCGGATAATAAATAACAAGTGCTTGAATGTGTACATCACTAAACAAAATGGACAAGAAATCACCTGTGAATTTTGAATGCATGTGACATCACAATTAGTTCTTTATTTTTATGGAATGATCTATTTTTAGTATCCAAACTTTAGTTTCTAAGGAGACTAAAGCCAACTTGGTGTTTTGGAAGTTTTCTCCATTTATTGAACTACATCTGTTTGGATAGCAGTGTGATCAGTACAACTTTGTTTTCTGTCCTCTTTGCAGCCCAGCTGCACTTTCTGATGCCAACTTCCAGAGAGCTCCTCCGATGCTGTGCCACTGTCTCTTCCTGTCCTAAGTGCTCTCTTTCTAAACCAAGGGTGCTTTGATGGGGTGCAGAGATCTGGAGTGATTTCCTGTTTTCCTTTACCTTGGGTTGACAGTCTGGCTCTCTGGATTTCCATGACATGGCTTTCACACTGTTGGCTAGACAGTAGTCACTCCTCTGTCTGGTGATTCTCAGTGCAGCGGCACCTTCAAAGAGGACCTCGGAGGCTCTTCCAAGTGTTCTTCTCTACTTGTACTGATGTCTGCCCTTGTATTGCTGCTGGATTTTTTTTTTTTTTGACTGAAACAAACTAAACTGTTCTTTTATAGACCAAGGATACATATGTATTCTATACATAGGGGCCATGAGTTTCCTCTTCATATGCTTAGACCATGTAGTTTCTTCAAGCTTGTGTACACCTAAGCTCTTAATCCTTTCCCCTGAGCCATCTCCAAAAGTAAGGTTCCTATTTGGTGAGGCAGGAATTGTTTCTAAAGATTGTCCTTGGATGCAGTTACAGAACAGGAAAATGGTTTGCAGTTCTGGGAGTTCCCTGGCTCCCATCACCAAAGCTGGAAGTTTTTAGAGCCTGAATAGGTCCCCTTTTAATGGCACAGAGACACATCTTTTAAGAACCAAATCAGCAAAATTGAAATGGAGAGCATTGTGAAAACATAGGGGTTTTGTGTGAATGTTAGTTTTTTAAGTATAGCTTTATTTATTTTGTTCTGTATAAAGCTATCATTTAAATCACACAATGGTGAAATAAGAAAAAACTCCCAACAATGGAATATTTCTCCCTAAATTTTTCACTGTGCTTTTATGTAGTATCTTTAAACAGTATGATTTTAAAATATTCTAGCTGCAGATTTTATGACCATTTTCTATTTAAAATAAAAGTCTAAACCACGTTTTTCCAGGATTATAGACTAGGTCAGAGTTCTCCCCTCTCCTCACATAAATGTCTCTAAAACAGATGTAGTCCTGGCCATCGATGTCTCATGCGCTCAAACCCTGTAGATTGCTGAACATTTGGCAAAGATAATTATATACCTTGGCTTGGGGTGTGGAAATAGCAAACGTTTCCACTTTCCATTATGTAAATTAGTGGTGGAAATAGCTGTATATTGCTCTATGATGTTATCTTACTAAATATAGATAATGTGCATTCATGTCTGTGAGAAGGAATAGTTTGCCATAACTAATGGTGAAATTTTTGTTATAACGAACTATTTATTCATTATTGGAATATTCTGTATCTTTCAGTAATTTCTTTTTCCCTCTAAATTTCTTTAGGATTATAAATTGAGCAACTTCTCTGGCTTTATCTGTAAGATATTTCTTATAATTGTTATGGAAAAATCCCATTTTATTCTTTTTTTTTTGTAAGTATATATGTCTGTGAGTGGGTGCCTGTGGAGGTCAGAGGCTTCATATCCCCTAAAGCAAGAGTTAGAGGTGGCTGTAGACTGCTTGATCTGGGTGATGGGAATTGAACTCTAATCCCCCGCAAAATCAGTCACAGTACAAGGTTCTTAACCACTGAGCCATCTCTCTTGCCCCTATTTTATTCTTGGCTAAAGAAAAAAAAGATGTGGATCTTGTACTATTTATGCTGTTTTTGGGCTCGTGTGTCTTTTGAGCTTATTTTTGACACTGCTGATATGTGGGTAATTAAAAACCAAACGAGATTTAAAACTTGTTTGGTTAATTTTGGTGATAAAATGACATTAAATTGCATAGCACAAGGAAGATATTTGGGGGCGGGGGAAGTGGTCTTTTGAGCAAAACTCTCACTTGATAGGTCTTCCTGTGTGTCGTAGCCCAGGCTGGCCTTCTGCTCTTAGCATTCCTCCTGCCTGAGTCTCTAACACACTGGTATTACAGGCATGAGCCATAAAGCCTGGCTAAGGAAGAGATTGAGAAACGATGTAAGCTACCATATAAATTATATGACACACCACTTTATAAGTTGTGAATATTGTATTCGAATAAGCAGTTAGTTCATTTAAACCACTAGATGAGACTGTATTATTCTTACCACGTTTAGCTGACAGCTTACAATTAAATTTATTACTGAGGCTGCTTTTTTCTCAAAATGCTTGATGCAACTACTGTTTTTTCGTGGCTCTAGGAGACAATGGAAAGGAAAAGGAAAGAGGTGACTCTCAAGGCATTCTGCACAAATAGCAGTGCCTGCTTGTAGCTCTGCAGAGCTCTGTATGCCTATTTTTAGGCTCCACTTTACTGTTGTGTTTTTAGTTTCATTCAATTGCTAATCAACAGTTTCCTCTGTGAAGATGTTTTTGCCATTCTTGGAACCATGTAGAATTTTCCCTGTAATAGTACTACTGTTTCTAGAGGTCCCAGGCATCTGACCTTTAGAAAGAAGAAGCAAATCATGTTCCTAATTTAGTATGTGGTTAGAGTTAAGTTGGCCCATTCACATCGAGCCTAATTTGATGTGAGTTAGTACAACCTTTGACAAGTCTGTGGTTCACAACTCAGACTGGAGGGAGACAATACATAGCATCATGTAAGTCACCCAATAGAGTAACAGTACTGTCAGTGACATCACTTTACTCTTCATTCTTAAACACGGAGTTCTGTGACATAAGGACTGCTTACTTTTCAGTCCTTTTACATTTGTGTGCTAAAGGTGGAGCTCAGGAAATACGCCCATCATTGAGAACAATGCTAAGTTTAGTAAGGCTGCTGTGATGTTTCTATTTCGGAAGACATATTTATATGAGTTACAAGACTGCTTTATATAAATGAGAAAGTAAGATTTTCCATACACTGGGAAAACTTTTTTAAAGGATGGCCTTTGTGCTTGCCACTTCATCCCCACCAAATGTTGCAAACAAACGTTCATGTCTGCAGTAGGCCGATTGTGGATTGCATAATTGCGATCAAGTCATTCAAGCTCAGGCCTTTTCCAGGTCTAAATGAGAAACGTTAAAAATGAATACTCCCTCTTTATTTATGTAGTGAGTTCAGCTTTTAAGGCTTATGAGTGTATTTTTGATAATAGTAAATATATCAGGGAGTGGACACTTGGTATAAAATGACAATACTGTGATCACTATCAAATGGAATTACATTTTTGTTTCTTGAGATTAGGATTTTGAAATGTTACATTCTTGAATAGCCTACTTAATTACTTTTGTTTTAATTTTTAATGTTTATTTCTTTGTGTGTGTGTGCGTGTGTGTAAAAGACACACGCACACGTGCCATGGCCAGAGTCAGTTCTTGTAGTGTGTTGGTTCTGGGGATCGAACTCAGATTGTCAGGCTTGGTGGCAAGTGCCTTTACCTGCTAAGCCATCTCTCCAGCCCTCTTTTTAAACAGAATCTTTGTATGCTAATATGTTTTAAAATGTGACTCCATTGCTTACTTTGGCTATTAACATGCCAAGTTTGGTTTTAAAACTAATAAGATTTAAATTCTTTTTAATGGAAAAAACAGAAAAAAGTGTCAGTGACGTCACTGTATTTAATAATTAGTGTGGGGGCTAGAGAGATGGCTCAGTGAATGAAAGCACCTGCCAGACAAGTGTGGCTACCAGAGCTTGGGTCTCAGCACCCATACACATGCCTTGGGGCGAGAGGAACGACTTACCTGTAATCCCAGTACTTGGGAGGCAGAGACGGGGGAGCCCCAGAAGTTAGCTAGTGAGATAAGCTGAATTGATGAGCTCTGGATTGATTCAAGAGCCCTGTGTCAGTGTATAAATTGGAGAGTAATCAAGGAAGATAGATGTCAGCTTCTGGTCTCCACATTCACATGTGTACACATACACACCACACACACTCTAAAAAAATTACTTAGTATTAATTTTACTACTCTATAAGGAGAATGGGTTCTCCTTATAGCCAGTAAGAAAACAGTTCAGGCTTAAAGAAATACATTTTGCTGCTATGTTTCCCAGTTTAAGAAGAGAAAGGAAACCTCACCTCACAACAGTCTTTTTTTGTAGAGTTTTATCACTTACTTTAGTGTGAAATTGTGTTAAACTTCTGCCAACATATGAAGTTGGACTAGCAGTTGTTATTTTACAAACTGTTTCCCACTGGAAGTTTTTGAAGGTTGAAATAGTTTTAATAGTGTTTTGCTGAGGTGTTATATTCTTTCCAATGTTTGGTATATCATTTCTTTAAAAAAAAACTATCCTCCTCCCCCCAAAAAAAACCTTTACTGATACAACAGTCTCCCTAGAGATTTTTGGATATTGGGTATATTCATGTATCTGAGCAAGACTGTCTGCACAATTAGTACTTTTTGTATGTGTGTGCTTGTCCCATTCCTCGGTGATTAATAAACTTATTCAGTGAAAGTGATTAGACAGGTTTTACTGTTTTGTTTTGTTTTGTTTTTTTAAAAAAAAACATAGTGTTTGGGGTAAGTTATGGATGAATACGAGAACACACACACATTTGTATGCCCTTAGCTTTATTTTTCCAATTTAATTAAAAAAGATCCAGTGTTTTCCCAGGAGTATAGTGAGGGAGAAACAGATGCATAATTTCTTTTGGTTTCAATGACTTAGAATACACAATGGCTAAGAAACATATACAAGCAAGACTGCGTTACTGAGTCAGTAAAGTTCTTTTCCTATATCACTGGCTTTTATAGTCATTGTTCTGAAAGAGTTAACAATCTGCAGATTCTTCCTTTTCATCACTATTCCAGAAGAACTTGAACTAACAATCTGTGGCTCTCCTTTTAAGGAAATGTTTATAATTGTCAGGCTTTCTTAGTTCTTGAACCAAACTCAGATCAGCAAGGGCACTTTTTATCCAGAGGGAGAAAGTAGAATTAATACTCAGGTGTCCCTTCTGTAACACACAGTGTTTTGGAAAGCCCATTTTCTAGAAGTATTAAAACTGACCTTTATAACCCTGAGCTGTAGAATAACCAATGAGCTCTTGCATTTTTGCATCAAAGAGAAAAGAACAGACCAAGATAATCTAAGTTGACTAAATTCGTAAAATCAGTTATTTGGACTGAGAATGATTTTTGTACTAAAGTCTAAATAACTGAGCATCTTTGCCTAGGGAATTTGTGAAAAGTAATGAGTCACACTCTGAAAACTTGACCCAGAAGAACTGAGAAGCTACCTGGCCTGTCTCTTTCTGATAGGAATAGAATATATTTCAAAACAATGGAAGATTGAATCATTTTCAATTTTTAAATGTAATCCTCTTTGTGAGTTCCCAGTCTCTGTGTCTGTCGTACACTAGGTGATCAGGAAATGTTTATTACTTGAAAGAATACATGAAGTTCTTGTATCTTCTGGGTACATTTACTAGGCCCTTAAATGTACTAGACATAAAGATGTAAAATTAAAGTCTCGGCCCTTAAAATATTTGTTCTGAAGAAACATAGTTTTAGTATTTATTTCCAATCTATTATATTGGGTCCTGTGAAGATTCCAAGGAGGAGAAAAACTATATTCTAAAAAGGTAGTGGAACTAGGCACAGAAGTTCATGGGTAGGCATATAGATTTAAACAGTAGTCAACGAATTAAATTGAAAAATCATTGACATTTGTCAACAGAGAAAGCGTAATATACTAGGAAGCATTTAAAGAAGGGTGAAGATGGGTAGAAGGAACTCCTGAGAAAGTATCAAAGCAAGTGAGCATGGGGGCTGGCAATAGAAGGAATGGGAAGGTCCAGCCTTCTCTCTAGGCAAATACTGGAAACAGGAGGCAGACGGGTTCAACTTTCTGGGGGAGTTTATTTAAGATTACTGACTTCCCCCTTGATAAGATAGATTTATGGTGGGAGGAACTAGAAACAAAAGATGAGTTAAGAGGCTTTGGTAGCTGTGTAAGGGAAGGTTAAAGCACTTGCAGAAACACACAAGAGTTGGCTCTGAAAGAAGGCATGAGACTGATGGAGTCAACGAAGAAGTAAAGATATGATCCACACTTCTCTTAATGTCACGGGAACCACTTGGACAGGATTATCTGTGGACAAAAGTCTTTCCGTTATAAATTCCCTTCGATCTTGTCCTCCACCGTTCCTTCTGGAGAACCCTAATTCAGATGACCTCTCACTCAACTGCAGATAGCACTCAGACAGGGAATATAAGCCCTCACCAGAGCCCTGTCTCTGATCTGTGGCTTAGAAATCAGAAGTGCAAATGTCCGTATGGCAGAAACAGTAGTTGATTGCCAAGTATAGACTGTAGTTCCAAGGGAGCTGCCATGCTAAGGAGGGCCAGCAGCAAGAACCAGTATGGAGGAACACTTGCTGTGCCCAACAGCCTTCTTTGATAACAAACTGATGAAGACGCTTTCAAAGTTCTGAGCAATGGACAGAAAAGGAAGCTAATTAGTATTGATCTGTGTTTTTACTCTTTCTTCTTCTTCACTCTAAAGCTAATACATACTCATATAGAAAACTTATATAGAAAAGGTGTTTTAGAGGAGGACCTATGAGCTTTTTCATTGTCTGCACAGAATGTTACGATCTTTGCGTCATAGCTACAAGTGTTTATGAAGCAAGTTTTTCAGGTGAAGGTAACAGGGTGTACCACCAAGAAAGACCTACAGTTGCCTGCTATTATCAGTGTATTGCAAATAGACAGGGTTTCACTCATAAAATAGGGCTTGTGCATTGTTACGAAGCTTTTACAGGTTAAGTATGTATCTGGTATGACTAGATACATACTTTAGATTTGTTTTGATTTTACCCTAGTATAAACAGTGGGCTAGAGAGTACTACAGTCCAGGCCTACTAGCCAATTCTGAGGCTAGGTCAAAGACAGCTAAGCAAAGTGTTGGGAATAGGGATGAGGAGGAATCTGAGAGCCTCGTCAGTTTGATGGTGAATCTTGAAAACTGACTTGACAGGATTTAGAATCGTCGCAGAAACTAATCTCTGGAAGTGTCTCTGAGGCTGAACTGAGGTGGGAAGATTTCCATATATGAGTATCGCCATTCCATGTTCTGGGGTCCTGGACCGAATGAAAGGGAGACAGAAAATAAAGTACCAGCATTCACCTGTCCTCTCCTGCTGACTAGGTACAATCTTAGCAGCTACCTCAGGCTGCCTGCCTTCCCCACCATGGTAGAATGTACCCTTGAACTGGAGCCGGAATCAGCCTTTCTTCTTCAGGTTGTTTCTGTTAGGTATTCTGTCATGGCAACCAAGAATTGGCCACAATGTGTGCATTGATAAGCCATGGAGACAGAACAACAGGACATCCCACCAGAACCTCAAGTTCTATGTGACCCAAAGGAAGTAGAATTATCCTTAACATGTTTGCTACCTGTCTTAGATTCTCTCTTGCAGTAAATATATCCTTACATACCTCATTTCAACCTTGACATTTAGAAGTCATCCTGAAAATTCTTTCCGTCTACT